>NW_027266275.1:81201307-81431307 GCF_022045235.1 Haliotis cracherodii
ACCACGTGTCTGTACCAACCTATTATTAACGTATTCAGTGGTGACTTGGTTTACATCGTGTCATCCTACAGACGACGAGGGTCGTTGCTCACAATATCAATCACTGGGTTTTCTGGTCCAGATCGATTGTGTACAGACCGCCACCACACAAAGCCAACATAATTCAGGAGTCATTACTGCTGTGATACAGACATACGTATCATTTCCACGTGCATGCAGATTTGCACAAGAAAAATAGATTTACTTTTGACAAACATGTACAAGTGAACGCATTTAGATATGCAACAATATCAGGTTTTCTTGCCGGAGACTATCTGCGTCTAGTCAATAGGTCTAAATGATACGTTAAATGCATATGAAAAAAACACGCTTAATGTAACATAATGTTTAATAAACGTCCAAATTATAATTGTTGAATTATTGACGAATAGTTCCTTATAGCACAAAGGGAAATACCGGTTCGCCCCGATTATGTTTCTAGGTTTGTCAGCACCATACCCGTGCTTGTGGGTTTCACCGAAGTGGTAAACGTCTGAGACCTGCATCACTTCGGGCTTTCCACCCACATTAAGCTGACACGCCGCGATATAACTGGAATAATGTTAAAAGCGGCGTTCAACCTAACTCACTCACTCACTCACAAAGGGTAATAGAGGAATCTTGATGATAACTAATGACAAAAGTATGTGTGAGTATGGTATTATCTGTTAGATAAAGGTTATCAAAGGACACAACATTCTGTGTATTCCAGATTTTGGGTTTGCCCGACAGAACCCCTACAGAGAGCTGATGGCGACCTTCTGTGGGTCCTACGCGTACGCCGCCCCTGAGATTCTAGAAGGGGAAATGTATGATGGTGGAAAGGTTGACATCTGGAGCTGTGGTCAGTCCTTTTGTTTGTCGCGTATTGTTTGTTTATTGATGTTTATTCATAACTTGTTCAGTGTTCAAATATTGTTCACATTGGCACTGACCCAAGACACTCATTCCAATTATGAAATTCTAATAACTGCAACATTTTATTTAATACTCATCTTTCGACATTCCTGGAACCGTCTTGTAATATATTACATTGAGGTGTTAACCCAAGGTAGACACAATTTTATGGATAACAACTTCTTTAATACTGTAAAAAGCGACGTTCCGGTATAGATATAGATCCTTAAACCGTTGTTAAGCAAATGTTATCCATCAAATTGAATCTACCTTGTCACCCGTCAACTTCTAAGTAATGCCTATCAAACAAGGTGTTACCCCAAGTTTGGACTCCATATTGTCAGGGTTTTCAGTTTTCATATTCATAGGTATCCATTCATGATTAGCGCTACGTCATCACTTCAGGTGTTTGCCTCTACGGGATGTTGAATGGGAAGCTGCCGTTTAACGACACCGATGTCGACATACTCAGGGGTTCCATGGACAAGAAACTCAAGTTCTACAAGCAGGTGTCTAAAGGTAAGTTGTTAATTCCTACCCCAGCACAACTTTAGAGGATAGCAATGCTCCTAAAAATGACACAGTTACTTTTCTTTATTTTCCTTCAGTATTTCGATGTTTGAAATTATATATTTATATAGATTTATATATATTTTGAATTTTGAATATGATCCTTAAAAGAATAAGCTGTAATCATTACCACATGCTTTATAGTGAGAGGGAACTATCTGCATTGAGAACCATGTCATTAAAATGTGCTCACTCACTCACTCACTCATAAAGACAGGTAGAATATGTAGCAGAAGCAATCCAGTGTGTGTGTGTGGGTGGGGTGGGGGGGGGGGGGGGGGGGGGGTGTAGGGGGTATTGGGCAGTGGGGTAGCCTGGTGGTCAAAGCTTTCACTCGTCATGCTGAAGACCCAGGTTCGATTCTCCACATTGGTGTGGAGCCCATTTCTGGTGTCCCCCGTCGTGATAATGCTGGAATATTGTTAAAAGCAGCGTAAAACAATACTCACTCACTCCCATTTCTTGAAAAGTCACACTGAATTATCAAACAACTGAATTTAACAATGTCCAACAATCCAGTTCCAAACCAGTCTGTCCAATGATTTACAGACTGCCGAGAACTGATTCGCCAGATCCTGGACACAAACGCCAGTAGCCGCATCAACATCCCAGGCATCAGGAGGAGTGTGTGGATGTGTAAGCCACTGTTCAACAAGGCTGAGCAGTCTATGTCTGTACTCTCTGTCAAAGCAGGTTTGTGGAATGCCATATTGTCAAGAAGTAGAGTATTATCAATATCAGTGACAGCACCATGAGTCACGAGCCACTGATGTGTCTCCAAGGAGAGGGCTCTGCAGGGCTCCAACCTACGCCCTATATCCCTGTGTTTGCATGTGAGATACAAGGGGATACAAAGGATGATCAGTTGACCCAATGACTGCAGAGCCAGACAGTCAGCAACAGGAAGATGTGGGCATCTTCATGGGTTATTGCCCCACCTGATTTATCACCCATACCTCATAGCTGCTGTCCCGTAGCCATGCCTGTAGCCGTAGCCCCGAGCCCACAGCTGATAGGAATAATAACCCATTTCATATACATGGCTGAAAAAATAGCTGTAAAATAGCAAAACAATGATAAATTTGTATGTTAGAGCCCTAAAACCATGACCTAAATAACCTGTGCTAAAGCCAAGCCGACCTAATCCTATACTAAATGACTTGTCTCTTACCATCCTTGTCCACCCGTGAAGCTCCAGGTTAGAATAGGTCTTCAGCAGCCCATGCTTGCTGTAAAAGGCGACTATGCTTGTCCTAAGAGGCGAATAACGGTATCAGGTGGTCAGGCTCGCTGACTCGGTTGATGCATGTCATCATATCCCAATTGCAGGGACCGATGCTCATGATGTCAATCAATGGATTGTCTGGTCCAAACTCGGTTATTTACAGACCGCCTGCCGTCATATAGCTGGAATATAGCTGAGTGCGGCGTTAAACAATTAACAAACAAAACAAACCATCCTTGTCATCTGCTTGGTACGTTCTCCTGGCAATGACATGAGCATGTAAATATTCTTCCACGGCCACGTTTGCCTCCCCAGTGACCTCCAGGGCGCCGCTGATGGGCATGAATCCCACTGCGGAGCATGGCTTCTCCTGTGGCCAGAACTCCAAGCCTGCCAAGACAACCATGGTCACCGACATCCTCCGATCTGTGGCCGTCAACCACAGGTAAGCTAATCCGAACGTGTCTCTATATACACATACACAACTTCCAGGGTCTCAATATAAACATAGGTCTACTCAGCTTCATTATTGAGTGAGTGAGTGTTTTGGGTTCAACTCCGCTTTCTGTATTCGAGTTACATCACCATGTGTCACTTAATGTGGGAGAGAAGACCGAAGTGTTGCAGGTCTTAAATGTTAACTGAACTGCTCTATTGGAAGTTCAAAATGAGACATTTTTTTTCATCCTTAACCTCTCTTATTATCTGTTTGACCCCTTAAGAATGACACCAAGTGTGTAAGATACAGACAGTGAAACTCCTGATGAACAATTCTCCGGGCAAATCATTGGTACTGTACAATGATTTTACACATATGCAGACATTTCCAACAGTAATTGTCTACAAGACAAAGTTTCCAGATTAACAAGAATCCAGACTAAAAAGGTTGCACTGTATATACATTCCTAAGAGTAGATGTCCAGAAGGAAGTGTGTCTGGACAAACAGGATTTATTTAATTCTGTTCAGTTTAACCAATCCACACATGGTGAAGCCCATTTCTAGTGTCCGCTGCTGTGACATTGCTGGAATATTGCTAGAAGCTGTGAACCACCATACACTCACTCAGTTAACCAGGTAATACACCTTCAATAGTTCCTACACCACATGTACTGTTTGTTCCTGTATGGCCAAGATATTGCTGACATTACTTCTATGTGCTCCCATATTGGCTGGTGTTGCAGTACTGGGGCCAGCAGCATCAACCTGAAGGATGTTGTCCCCGCCCATAAGGCCTCGTCTACTGGGATGCTCCTCGGCGTGATGGGACCTGCTGGTCGACGAATCAGTGGCCAGCTCAGCTGGCATCAGGGTCAGTGTACATAGTTACTTTAACTTTGCTTGTCGTTAAAGGTGACTAACAGGAGCAAGTGGTCATGCACGCTGACTTGGTTAAAGCATGTATCCAATTGTGTGGATTGATGCTCATGATGTCAATCACTGGATTGTCTGGTCCAGACTCGATTATTTACAGACCACTGTCATTTAGCTGGAATATTGCTGAGTGCAGCATTAAACAACAAACAAATAAACAAAACATAGTTGCTTTCACTTGTTACAGGAAACCTTTGTGGTATCTGCTCCCTGTGCCAGGTGATTCTTTTCTATAATCCATTACACAGCAGGTGCAAGTACATAGTCAATCATTCCAGATCAGGATGGAGCAAGCAGCTGTCAGCTCCCTCTATGACACAGTTACATGTGTTTCTACCACAAGGTTTTAATCTACTGAGAAACAATCACATTATATCAATGCTGTAGAAACTATCCCTATCACTGAACTTATCCCCTCCTTACTGATAAAAAAAGTTGAGGATCAAGAATCATTTTGGGATATGTATTTGTTGCGGAGACTGAGCACACAATTCATGAAAATATCCTGTAAAATATTCCTGATCCCCAACTTATTTTGCGCAGTATATTATGTACATTGTAATGCTGCTTGCTTGTGTTACTGTTTTCAAGGCCTCGCTTATCATTTGTGTCCTGTGAGGACATTCTTAATGGAGCACCATTTAGGACTTTGCTGTACTGGCTTTAGTTGCTATTTCCTGTAATAGAAGTTTTCATTGTGAACCATAACAAAAAGTATTCTCAGACAACTATTTTCAAAAAACTACATTAATCGATGTAAAATAAAAGTTATTTACCATTTTCATGCATATCTATAACAATACCTTAGTGTGAAATGCTTACCTAAGTGGGAGTTTATGTCAAGAAGCCAAGTTGGGGACCGTTCATTTATTATATGGGGTGGGGGGGGGCGGGGTCAGAGGGTATAAGGGGAGGGTCACCAAAATATAGGAGTCTCTAGGGGAAGGTCATAAAAAATGGTACACATATTTTGGGAGGGGCATGAAAAATGTACAAGAACAAGGGGAGGGTGATTTAATAATATGACAAGCATTAGGGGAGTGTCATTATTTTTAAGTTCATTAGGGCATCAAAAATCTGTGACACCCCCCATCACCACCACCCTCCCCTTCAATATATTGCTGGTCCATCACATCTTTGAAACTGATCAAATGTCCTTACTTGATCAATCCACACACATTTATCCCCACAAGACACTATCCACCCCTGTCAATTTATCAAACTGATGTATCATTGTCTTCAGAAACAGGCCAGGTGCTCTCTCCTTGTAAGGCCACGTTGCAGACCTTAGAACCAATCTCTGAAACTGGAAAAACTGGAACAGCTAAACCTGGAGGTGATATGACCAAGAAACCAGGCTTGGGCGGTGGTTTATCCAGGTTCAAGAAGGCTGCAAATGCTCTGAACCGATTCAAAATGGCTGTCCGAGTGGTAACAGCGATGCGGAGGTTCAAGCGCGGTCCCATCACCACCATTCTGACCATCCCTCAGGAACAAGCCATGGCACGGGTCATCAACAACAGGGAGAACCAGACCGTGCAGGAGGTGAAGCAGATGCGCTTCACGCCATCGGGCAAACTGGCCAGTGGCCTTGGCAACACGCGGCGCCATGAAAGTGCAGAGAGAAAGGAGAGTGTTGATGCTGCTGCAGCCGAGAGGAAGAAGAAGGAGGAGAAGCTGAAGATGTGGGGGGAGACGTTTGCCCATCTTGTCCCCGATACATAAACACTTCCTGGACACTTTATTCTGTTTTTGTTTGCATTTAACAGCACATCCAGGTTATTTTTATTTCAAGTGATCATATTCATAATGAAGATCTGTTTGATACACATAATTTCAAATTATTTCTGATACACCCCTTTCTTTAAATAGGAATAGGTTGGCTGTTTTTCTTGCTTTCCTTTTCAATAGTTTTGCAAATTTAACTGAATGCCTGAATAGTGATGTCAACAATTGTTATGAATTTAATGAAATTTCAACCTTTAACACTAACTGCAATTTAATTATCAATGTTTGTAACTTTGTATCAATTTTTTGCCAGATTTGATCTCCTTGAATAAAAAAAATTATAAATTACTTCTTATTTGGTATTTTAGCTGTTGCAGTTCATGATGTCAGTGTTAGTCTGTTATTTCTCATACACATCAAGACGGCCTCTGTGAGCGAGTTGATAAATCGTCAAAGGGGTATTTCCCTCGCCAAGGTTAAAGCGTTAGCTCGTCATGCAGAAAACCCATGTTCGATTCCCCACATGGATACAATGTGTGAAGGCCATTTGCAGTATTCCCTGCTATCATATTGCTGGAATACTGTTAAACACGGCTTAAAACCTTACTCACTCACACTCAACAACAAAAGACGCAAATCACAAGATCAGGAACATTTTTTTTTATTCTTATGTACAAAATATTTGTATCTGTTATTGGGTGTTTTACTTGCAACAATTGTACAGTCTACATGTGCTGCCACAAAAAGCAATAGAGACTATGACTAAATCAACTTTCTTTAGACTTTACAGGTGCAAGATCAGAGATGGAATGTATTCTGACTCTGGCCATAAGAATATATTCTCACAAATATACATAAAACTGTAATCAACATGGAGGTGTCGGATACCCAGGTCCCTCCCAGGGGGAGCTCATGCATCCTCTTAAATATACTACACAAAACAACGTAAAGAACACTTGATTCTCTCATATTACTATAGTTAATCTGTCACGGCATGACAGAATACCTGTAGTAATATGTAAGAATCGGGTGTTTTTTAACTTCTTTTGTGTAGTATACATCCCAGTGTGACATCACTGTGACATGCACATGTATTTCCCAAAGCTCCTTACACCAACATCACCGTCACACACTGGGATGGAGCTGAGTATTATAAAAGCAGTTACATCATGTCTTTCTGATCTTGTCAAGCTGTGGCAGCTTTTGATCGGCTAAAAAAAAACTTTTAAATAAACGTTTCTCAGTATAAGCTAAGAACTGTGCTAGTTGCACCATCAGTTTTCTGCCCTTCATGTTGTAGTAAGTCACATAATATTTGGGTTTTTGTTCTCCCAATGAAAGCTCACTAAAAAATAACTAATCTTGCACCTTAAATTTTTAACATCACTTCATATTTGCTACATATGATTGCATGTCTAGCACACTTGCATACACACTGATACTTCAGCACTACAAAACATCACAGTGAGGCCAGACATTCTTTTCCAATGGTTTACAGATTCCCCCTGATCATTAAAATCAGAACTCTGCACATCATGAAGATCTCAGAACATCCCATTACAGGTCACGTCAGAACATCCTTTCGCAAACTCTGACCATCCAATGAAATGATTGACAAGAAGTTATCATTAGCTAATCAGAAAGCAGAATTCTCTAGCTTCACAGCACTAGGTTAAGTGAGTGAGTGAGTGAGTGAGTTTGGTTTTATGCCGCTTTTAGCAATATTACAGCAATATCACGGCAGGGGACACCACAAATGGGCTTCACATATGGTACCCATATCGGGAATCGAACCTGGGTCTTCGCCATAAGGAGCATATGCTTTAAACACCAGGCTACCCGACCGCCTCCTGCACTAGGTTCAAACAGGTGACTTCCATTCCAGACTATTCTTCGTAAACTATACTTGTTCTCGATTCAAAATTTGAAAACTGAACAAAAGAAAATCCTGGAATGTCTAAACAGAAGTCCGAGATTGTATGGCAATATTATATTCCCCACCTACCGACCATTATCTTATTGTGAAAAACTCTGTAAACCAAGAAATAAAAAAAAGTCTGTTCACATCACCACAGAACACCTACATATATCTCATGTAATGCCCTCCTGGTTAATATCATGTATATTTCCCTGGCAGGTACTGTGCTGTGAGGCCAGCAAGCATCAGCACTATCAGTGGTACTATCAGTGGGGATGTAGGACGCATGTTGGTATCACCGATCACATCAGTGACACTGGAGTGATGTGAGGACCATGTGTTGTCCAGAGACGTCAGTACCCTAGTCCCAGCATCATCAGCTTGTGTCCATCTTCTCGCCTGTCTCTTCACTTCGGTTCACAGCTGCTTTGGTGCAATGCTCAGTTATTTCTGGAACAGTGATGTTACACCGTGAAACATCAAAAGATTATTTCATCATATTTGACGTTTATTGTTGTGAATTGAGGCAATCAAAAACATTTGAGGCAAGGGTGTCCAATAGCCTATATCAAAGCCTAGTTTCTACCCTTGCCACATCAAGCCCACTTTTCTTGGCACTATTGTGGTGCCAGCTCAGGTAGATCATGAGTTGTGTCCCTTGTAATGGGAGTTGTGTCCCTTGTCATGGGACATCCAACCAGATTGCTGTTCCTAGGTTGTATGGCTTCACATACATGGCGACTACCATAGATGACGACCTGGACAATCAGATACCGACAACATTCACAGGTTCATCCCTGACAGATGAACAAAGGCAATCATTGATGGGTTTAAAAGATGGAAAAGAAATATTCATGTCAACATAGACAGGCAGCGGTAAATCACTTTCAAACAAATATGTACCTGTCGTGTTTAATGACTGTTCTCATCATCTTGCACTTACAAACACAGTACTTGGGCGAAATCATTTCAAACTTGGAAAGACTTAGAAAATACTTGTCTTTGCTTAACTGTTGAAAGAGCATAAACTCAACAAGCTATATGTCAGCAGCCATGTTTTCAGAAAAAGGATGTTGATTTTATGAAATGTTCTCTGATTGGACTATTGATATGTGCTGTCCAATCATATTTAGCACAGGAAAGTGGGCTTGATGTGGCAAGGTTGGAAACTAGACTTTGATAAATAGGCTAGTTGACGCTCTTGCCTGAAGAATATGCCTTCATTAGACTTTCTCTGTAAGGAAGATATTCCAGATGGTTTTCTTCATTTTCTTCACATATCAATGAGTAATATATACAAAAACCTACTCGGAACTCAGGACTACAGGTTCCCTGTCTTAATGAATGAATGCTGGAAGGCCCTTGCCAAGTCCTCCTAGCTCATTGCTTAGTCTCTAATTGTCCTTCCTTGACCAAACTGTGGCCCTGCTTACTCCATGTAATGGAGTTTGAATGAGTAAAACTGCCTACTATATTGGAGGTAAGATTTAGTTGTAAACGGGAATACAAGGTAGAAAGTCATGTTTAATCTATGAGATGACAAGCTGATTAGGGCACTCACAGCAAGTAAAGACTTCCTGAACAGACAACAAAGGTAGAACACACCAGATCACCTAAACATTATTGTGGTAGCTTTATAGCACTTTACTCGGTATAAAGAGTTCACTGCAGCATATGGAAGACATTCTTCAAAGCTATAACAGACTAAAACTCCAGCCACTATCATCCACAGATATCTGACAGGAAATGTTGGTGTACTTACTTGACAGTATTGTTGGTGTACTTACTTGACAGTATTGTTGGTGTACCTACATGACAGTATTGTTGGTGTACCTACTTGACAGTATTGTTGGTGTACCTACTTGACAGTATTGTTGGTGTACCTACTTGACAGTATTGCTGGTGTACCTACATGACAGTATTGTTTGTGTACCTACATGACAGTATTGTTGGTGTACCTACTTGACAGTATTGTTGGTGTACCTACTTGACAGTATTGTTGGTGTACTTACTTCACAGTATTGTTGGTGTACCTACTTGACAGTATTGTTGGTGTACCTACATGACAGTATTGTTGGTGTACCTACTTGACAGTATTGTTGGTGTACCTACTTGACAGTATTGTTGGTGTACCTACATGACAGTATTGTTGGTGTACCTACTCTACAGTATTGTTGGTGTACCTACTTGACAGTATTGTTGGTGTACCTACTTGACAGTATTGTTGGTGTACCTACTTGACAGTATTGTTGGTGTACCTACTTGACAGTATTGTTGATGTACCTACTTGACAGTATTGTTGGTGTACCTACTTGACAGTATTGTTGGTGTACCTACTTGACAGTATTGTTGGTATACCTACTTGACAGTATTGTTGGTGTACCTACTTGACAGTATTGCTGGTGTACCTACTTGACAGTATTGTTGGTGTACCTACTTGACAGTATTGTTGGAGTACCTACTTGACAGTATTGTTGGTGTACCTACTTGACAGTATTGTTGGTGTACTTGACAGTACTGTTGGTGTACCTACTTGACGGTATTGTTGGTGTACCTACATGACAGTATTGTTGGTGTACCTACTTGACAGTATTGTTGGTGTACCTACTTGACAGTATTGTTGGTGTACCTACATGACAGTATTGTTGGTGTACCTACTTGACAGTATTGTTGGTGTACCTACTTGACAGTATTGCTGGTGTACCTATCTGTGACAGTATTGTTGGTGTACCTATCTGTGACAGTATTGTTGGTGTACCTATCTGTGACAGTATTGTTGGTGTACCTACTCGACAGTATTGTTGGTGTACTTACTTGACAGTATTGTTGGTGTACCTACTTGACAGTATTGTTGGTGTACCTACTCGACAGTATTGTTGGTTTACCTACTTGACAGTATTGTTGGTGTACCTACATGACAGTTTTGTTGGTGTACCTACTCGACAGTATTGTTGGTGTACCTACATGACAGTATTGTTGGTGTACCTACATGACAGTATTGTTGGTGTACCTACTCGACAGTATTGTTGGTGTACCTATCTGTGACAGTATTGTTGGTGTACCTACATGACAGTATTGTTGGTTTACCTACTTGACAGTATTGTTGGTGTACCTACATGACAGTATTGTTGGTGTACCTACTCGACAGTATTGTTGGTGTACCTATCTGTGACAGTATTGTTGGTGTACCTATCTGTGACAGTATTGTTGGTGTACCTACTTGACAGTATTGCTGGTGTACTTACTCGACAGTATTGTTGGTGTACCTACTTGACAGTATTGCTGGTGTACTTACTTGACAGTATTGTTGGTGTACCTACTCGACAGTATTGCTGGTGTACCTATCTGTGACAGTATTGTTGGTGTACCTACTTCACAGTATTGTTGGTGTACTTACTTGACAGTATTGTTGGTGTACCTACTTGACAGTATTGCTGGTGCACCTACTTGACAGTATTGTTGGTGTACCTACTTGACAGTATTGTTGGTGTACCTACTTGACAGTATTGCTGGTGCACCTACTTGACAGGATTGTTGGTGTACCTACTTGACAGTATTGTTGGTGTACCTACTTGACAGTATTGTTGGTGTACCTACTTGACAGTATTGCTGGTGTACTTACTCGACAGTATTGTTGGTGTACCTACTTGACAGTATTGCTGGTGTACTTACTTGACAGTATTGTTGGTGTACCTACTCGACAGTATTGTTGGTGTACCTATCTGTGACAGTATTGTTGGTGTACCTACTTCACAGTATTGTTGGTGTACTTACTTGACAGTATTGTTGGTGTACCTACTTGACAGTATTGCTGGTGCACCTACTTGACAGTATTGTTGGTGTACCTACTTGACAGTATTGTTGGTGTACCTACTTGACAGTATTGCTGGTGTACCTACTTGACAGTATTGTTGGTGTACCTACTTGACAGTATTGTTGGTGTACCTACTCGACAGTATTGTTGGTGCACCTACTTGACAGTATTGTTGGTGTACTTGACAGTACTGTTGGTGTACCTACTTGACGGTATTGTTGGTGTACCTACATGACAGTATTGTTGGTGTACCTACTTGACAGTATTGTTGGTGTACCTACTTGACAGTATTGTTGGTGTACCTACTTGACAGTATTGTTGGTGAACCTACTCGACAGTATTGTTGGTGTACCTACTTGACAGTATTGTTGGTGTACCTACTCGACAGTATTGTTGGTGTACCTACTTGACAGTATTGTTGGTATACCTACTTGACAGTATTGTTGGTGAACCTACTTGACAGTATTGTTGGTGTACCTACTCGACAGTATTGTTGGTGTACCTACTTGACAGTATTGTTGGTATACCTACTTGACAGTATTGTTGGTGAACCTACTCGACAGTATTGTTGGTGTACCTACTTGACAGTATTGTTGGTGTACCTACTTGACGGTATTGTTGGTGTACCTATCTGTGACAGTATTGTTGGTGTACCTACTTGACAGTATTGTTGGTGTACCTACTTGACAGTATTGTTGGTGAACCTACTCGACAGTATTGTTGGTGTACCTACTTGACAGTATTGTTGGTGTTTCTACTCGACAGTATTGTTGGTGTACCTACTTGACAGTATTGTTGGTATACCTACTCGACAGTATTGTTGGTGTACCTACTTGACAGTATTGTTGGTATACCTACTTGACAGTATTGTTGGTGTACCTACTTGACAGTATTGTTGGTGTACCTACTTGACAGTTCAGTTGGTGTACCTACTCGACATTATTGCTGGTGTACCTACTTGACATTATTGGTGTACCTATCTGTGACATTATTGTTGGTGTACCTACTTGACAGTATTGTTGGTGTACCTACTTGACAGTATTGTTGGTGAACCTACTCGACAGTATTGTTGGTGTACCTACTTGACAGTATTGTTGGTGTACCTACTCGACAGTATTGTTGGTGTACCTACTTGACAGTATTGTTGGTATACCTACTCGACAGTATTGTTGGTATACCTACTTGACAGTATTGTTGGTGTACCTACTTGACAGTATTGCTGGTGTACCTACTTGACATTATTGGTGTACCTATCTGTGACATTATTGCTGGTACCTACTCTGTACAATCTGTGAGAAGGCCAGGGTAGCCGGGGAATCGGGGACCTCTTCCAGGAATGACTTGCCCTCGTCACAACATTTACCTGGGGACAACAGAATACACCCATTTAATCTGAGGTAAAATTGGCATCTAAAATAAGTTAGGACAAAATGTCACATTCCATGTTGCAATGAACATAACAAAGACCAGAGAACAACAGATTCAGACCCCATAATATTATGCATTCATGTGCCAGTATGGCTGGCTTACACAAGAAAGAAAGCATTTGCTGTAAAACAATGTACAAGGACAAGCCGTTAACTTTTTCAGCTGCCCGACAATTGATTTCACTTGACCAAATTCATTAAGTTAATTTTCCATCATACAGCTGGAATATTGCTGTTTGTGGCGTTAAACAACAAACAAACAAGCAAACAAACATGCATTCATCTCATATCATAACAAATAAGCTGCTCGTGATTCCATGACGTATGTGCCGAAATTTGCACACCATTTTATTTTACATTTATCATATTTATACCTCCAGAAATGCAAAAAACATATTGGAAGTCAATTCTTCCACACATCCCCAGTGGATTCCCGGACAGACTGGCGGTGCACTCCTGTACCTACCTATGCGAGGGTCGAGGGGCAGTTTCCCCAGGAAGGGGATGCAAGTCTCCTGGGCCATCTTCTCTCCTCCTCCAGTGGTGGGGGCAAAGATCTCAGAGGATTTCTGGTAAAATTATCAACATAACTCACTACAAGGTATTAATGTATCAAACAACACACTGTCCAAATACAACTTGAAACTGACATATACTTTCAGATAGTTTTTCAGCTACACCAACAAAACCAGATATTTTTATCATTATGAAACTATGAGCCTGAATATTTTTTAAGAAAAACACCTTGCAACAATGTAATCTTTGTGACAGGCTTTTTCTCTTTTTTTCAACAGTCTGAAGCATAATTATTTTATTCAAGAATTTTCGGGGACAAGTTATTTCTTTCGATAAAATCAAATGGTCAGTCCCTCAAGTCTTTATCCAATTTATGAATAGTAACCATGGCAACATGCTTTTGCATTTAAGGAGAATAGGAAATGATATCATGATTATGATAATACATAAACATTTCATGCTGGGGCCAATAGTTTGTAACTACATTAGTAGTTAAAGATTTTACATTTACAAAGAGTTATCTCCCTTCTCACATGCATGCTCCCTAATTGAAGGCAGCAAAGCATCGCTGCCAAGAAGAACACATGAACCTTTTGAAGTTTTCAATAAAGAAATCACAGGTTTATAAGCATGTTCTAACAACTGAAATCAGATATTGTCAAGATATTATACAGCAAAACTAAAATGAAAGTGTCCCAATATTGTCAGGACCTAAATTGAATTATTCTTTTTCTTATTAATGATGCTTATAACTTATAACTATTAACTAATAAGGAAAATAGTTCCACGTTATTTCAATTTCAACAAGACATTAATGATGGTGGGACAACATACCGTGCAGCTCGGACAGACAAATCCACTCATGTTCTCCACCAGCCCGATAATGGGCAGTTTGACCTTGTGACAGAAGTTGATCTCCTTCCGCACATCCATCAGAGATACTTCCTGGAGCAAAACCAGACATTGAATAAACACCTTTGAAGGTGAGGTCAGACAATTCATGTTTAACATCACTTTCAAGATTAATGATCTTACATAGCATGTGTATGTTGTGTCTGTTTGTACTCATCCGGAATAATGCTGGTTTGATAGCGCTAGCCCACTGAGATACAATGGCACAGTTCAACATGGATACCCCACTCTGACACAGAATACTGACTCCATGACTCTGACCAGTCCTTGGTTTAGCGCCATAATGCTGAACGCCAAAGAGGGAGGGTAACAACAAGTACCATCTCTGAACATGTTCCGGTACGATCTGACGATGCGGCCAGGATCGATAATCACCGGGGACTGAATAAACCTCTAATCCCGACCGACCGAACAGAGTTGTTCCCTATAGATGTAGCTGGACAAGGCAGATGAACGCAATGGCCGAACAATCACATCCAAATGTGGGAGGAATATGACAATCAGTATTAGGAAAAGATACAGATAAACGATGTGAGGATTGTGAGAATATGTGGGAAATACCAAAGTTAACCCACCTGTTCATAAAATGGATTTGTCCAAGCTTTGATTCTATTCAGGGAGTCATCATAATCAAAATTAACTCATGGTCATTTATTTCTTAAATAAATGTTACCTGATTCGAGTTCCAGATCTCACCTGAGGAGTGGTGAGCAGCACGGCGCCATCTACGTTCGTCTCACTGAGGTACTGTACAACAGACAGGTGCTCGTCTGATGTCCCAGGGGGAGTGTCAATCACTAGGTAGTCAATCTCACCCCAGTCAACGTCTCGCAAGAACTGCTTGATCATACCTGAAGCACAAATATTTCCTGGTTACAACAAACAAAGCAGGCACCTTACGAAGTAGAACATTGTTATAACAAACATGGATATAACATACTCAAGTTATAACAAACATTTTCAAAAGTCCCAACTGTTTTAGTATAAATATCTGTCATGTCATCACATCCAAATTGCAGGGATTGATGTTTATGATTTCAATCATTGGATTTTCTGGTCCAGACTCGATTAATTACAGAATGTCATCATATAGCTGGAATATTGCTGAGTGGGGCATTAAACAACAAACAAATATATTATCATATAAAGTTCGGCTGAAAAATATATTCTATATAACAAATTAACAGCTAAAATTATTTACTTCATCATGAAGTGGGGCGTTAAAAAACAAACAAACAAATATATTATCATATAAAGTTCGGCTGAAAAATATATTCTATATAACAAATTAACAGCTATACAAATTCACTCCAAACGGAGTAACGAACTGGTCAAACTCAATCTGTGTCAGTCACACCAGCTGTGAATTAAACAATATTAAACTCATTCTTACTACAGCCACTTACAGATGAAAGAACTGGCGGTGAATCAATACATACACCAATCAATGTTGCAGCAACATTGTCACAGCATCTCCATCTCATAAACACTTCCATGGCATAAAGATATGTATGGCTAAAACTGATCAACAATGTTCACTCCGGACCACTGAAACTATTACCAAATTACCAATCGTCATCTCACCACCAAATGTTTTTTACAAGCAATGGTTATCCATCATTAGCATTAGAAACTATCAGTTTTAGTCCACTAGTCCTTGTAATGATGACATATAGCAAACCCTTAAAAAGGGCATATTTCTACCAGTCCTTATGATACCTTAACTAGTGGGAAGTTTGGCAAGGACTACAGGACTAGTGCCTATTTCTGACACTGATCATGCTCAGTATGTTCAGTAAGTCAACTGTAATTTTTCAAAAAAGAGTCGCTGAATTCCCATGGTATATGTCAAAAGACTGCTCCCGCTAAAACCAAATATGTCTACAACCGCTAGCACCGGGAATGGATAGTGCGAAAACTGTTAAGCAGTTTACATTGAGCTATTACAGCATAACCAAACACTCCAAATCTTAAAGATCAGTCAAGTAACCAAGGTCACCATTTTTCTTTGGTCCCCGCCAGATTACAGCATCTTCCGGCCCGGCCAGCAGGAAGCCCACGGACATCACAGCCAAGTTGTCACTCACATACTGGAGGAAAAACAGTCAAAACATGCATTGCTTGTTCAATTAGGAGATACAACTTGTGTGTTTTCAATTTCAAACCGAACAGGAAAGTGCAATCAGAATGCAAGATTGTAAAATGACCCAGTAGAATGTATATTCCTGGTTGTTTCCACCACGGAACTAAACAACTAATAATTATTAAGGTCTGTGTTTCCTTAATTATATTAAAAGACATAATTTTGATGCATTGAGTGAGTCAGTGAGTATGGTTTAATACCCATTATAGCAAATGCCTTAACCACTAGGCCATAACATTAGTTGAATATTATGAGTTGGGAACTTTTTTTATTTCAATTTGGGAATGCCTGCTGACATTTGTTGCCAAATTGTGCTGAATATTGGCCTCTGTGCAGGTGTAGATACATCCCTGGTCTGTAAGAGTGAGTGAGTGAGTAAGTTGGGTTTGACATCCCTTTGGAGAGTATTCCTGTTCTATCATGGCATGTCACCGTAATGTGGGAGGCCATCCCTATGTAACATGGTTACAATGTGCAAGCTCATTTCTGGTGTCCCAACGCCATGATATTGCTGGAATATTTCTAAAAGCGGTGTAGAACCAAACTCACTCACTCACTCACTCACTCACTATGACATTCTCTGGCTCCTCCATATTATTCAAAAGACAATTTAACGAATAAAAACCTCTAAATAATATTTTTCTTTCCGAACACTGTCTAATATAACCTCTGTTTGTAACTCTGTGTGTATATGTTGCTGAGTTTGAAATGTATACTTTCAAGTGTGCCAACCCCAGGGTTGAAACAAATCCCCAGTGCCCTTAAAGCATGCCTACAATTTCAAGGATATGTGACAAATATATCACATCTGTTTTTCAAAAACTAATTTACAGTATTTATTTGATTGCTTATTTACATTGAGTATATCATTTCACTTGCTACTTTGTTAACTTCTGTGGTTGTGGCCGTGTTTGTTTCTCCTGCTCATGATGGGAAAACAGTGATGAGAGATATGATTACGGCAACAGATACCACTGATATTTCACTTATTAACAAGCTGTGAAACAGACCAGGCAACAAGTACAAAAATTAATACCTTATTTTCACAAAGTTTCTAATAAACATGGGAAAAAACATGAACAAACAAATAATCCATTGGCAAAAAATACCAATAATGATGGGGACAGGGGAGAAAGTGAGCCGCCCTTGAAGAGTTTGAAGCAATGAATACTGTCAAGCTGGCCACCCTCGAAATATAATCTTGGCCTATTTGTGATAGAAATAAAGACATCATATTTTGCAAAATATGCCAGGAATTTGGACGTCCTGGGAG
This sequence comes from Haliotis cracherodii, assembly GCF_022045235.1. Classification (NCBI taxonomy): domain Eukaryota; kingdom Metazoa; phylum Mollusca; class Gastropoda; order Lepetellida; family Haliotidae; genus Haliotis; species Haliotis cracherodii. The sequence goes on from NW_027266275.1 coordinate 81,219,143, forward strand.
CAGGGATAGTAAACAAAACTCTTTTGTAATAGGCTCAAGGGGTTTCATAACAAGTAAATACATTGTCATAAGGACACTGCCGAACACAAGGTAGCATGCAGTGTGCAGTACGCTGCTATCATAAAACCAGGAAAATCCGAATTAAAAAGGGTATTATTAACAACAAGAACAGGATGACTTGATTTAATATTACATTTACAGTATTGCCACAGAGGGGTAATTCAGAGACAGAAATACATTGGCTATCATCATGATAAACCTTAGCACAATTGTTTGAGGCACACCTAAAAAATATGAGAGCCCTAAGGAACACTTGAAAAAAATGAATTTCTATCCCCATGCTATTTTCAAACTGCCTTTTGTCTCTGGTAACCCAATATATGTGTCCCAGCAAGGTATGTATATTTTATGAATATCTGAAATCTGTGAAGATACTGAATAAATAATGTGTATGTCTGACATGTGAGAATGTCTTGTGCTGACACATCCCCAAACCCTGATTTAACTCCTTCATTAAGTTATTCCATTTTAATTGTAAAGTCATCGACGATGTAATGTTAATAACTAAATGCAAAACATGCTTATCTAATATCTACATATCTGATTGGATCGATGCTTATGATGTCAATCACTGCATTTTCTTAATCATATAGCTGGAATATTGCTGAGTGTGGCATTAAACAACAAACACACACTAATTGGAATTAGTGTTTAGATACCCCAAAATGAAAACATTGTCAATGCAGAAATTTACAAACGATGTAGCATATCTTGACAAATCTATAGTTATTACCAGGATTCACAAAGAAATGCAATGGTAGAGTTGTGGTTTAAATTGAGATGTTGAAATCATATCAGAAGTTGTTGCATGTTGCCAGATCATCCTTGCCAAGATGGAGTTTCATCAATATCAACAGACTCTGTGCAATGTTGTTTTCAGAGACGTTCAAAACATGATAGTTGAAAGTTTCCAACCCACAGATGTAGGACGAAGCCATATAATTAATGACATTGGTGATTTGGCTTCAGAAAAAAAAAAAATTAGGACATTTGAAGGATTTTGTCAACTCCTAATCCGACATTCTTAGATACATATTATGACCAAATTTGAAAAAAATAATTTTGAATGACAATCATATTATGTGGTAAAACGTTTGAGAAGACTAGCTCGAATTGAGCTCTTAACATCATTTATGGTATGATAGAGTGCTATCATGTGGACTAATATTAGCTCAGATTAACAAGACATAACAGAATTTTACTCTGACTAGTGGATTACGTTGCAGCCTGCAATCAATCAGCATCCTAGAAACTGAACCGACCTGGAATTATTGATGAAAGTCGTGAAGGCACTCTTACAATAAAACAAGACAATATTCCAGATGGAAGTCCCTAGACACACATAACATCTATTCTGTATTGTCTATCAAGGAGGAGGCAGCTTCTTGGCATTTGGCTGCACGGCTGCAAGACGGCCGACTAACAAGGGTGACTGAGTGTATACCCAGCTCACAGCAACATAGGTACTTGGATACTAGGCAACAGAACACCCTCACTCACTTCCTCATCAATGTTTAATGGTTGTTATCCCTGGTGGGTAGATGTGATTGTCAGTATTAATACTACCTAGTTCATTAGTATCTTTGCCCAATAACAGTCTGTTTAATCCTTCTTAACTCATAGATTACTTTTATTTTGTCTCATATCGTACATTTGTCATTAGGTAGTAGAATGTCATCAATTTTCTTATTACACATCCATCCTATGTAACACTGGAAACAACCCAACCCAACCCAACCCAACCCAATCCAACCCAACCCAACCCAACCCAACCCAACCCATCCAAACCCCTAACCCAACCCAACCCAACCCAACCCCTAACCCAACCCAACCCAACCCAACCCAACCCAACCCAACCCAACCCAACCCAACCTAACTTTTAATATTTGTAAATTTTCTTGTTCCACATATTTCACATGTTTAAGTATTACATACCTAATTTTTTAATATACTGATTGAAATGAATAAGGTATCACTTAGTCTGAGACACAGTAAAATGATATGTTATCATGGGTTCCCAGCCTTGTTTACTAAATAGGCACTGGAAACAAGGCACACAAACACACCTCAACACTTGATTCAACTGAACTGACAGTAAAGCTAAGTCCCCTACATTTTACAGTGTTCCCTTATTTGTTTCCATCAGTATACTTCTAGCCAGTGGTTTTGATTTTTGTTAAATTTTGAGGCAGGGGTTACAAAGCTTATGGGTGGGAGTTTAACCACTCTGACTGCTGGTCCATGTACTGATCGTTCCTTATCACACATTTATACTCTACCATATGTTAACATATTTCAATCCGTCATTTTAAAAATCAATATTTTCTGCATTTCTAACAAAAAGCAGTATAGTCTGGCGCCAAGAAAAATATAAATTCAAGGGGTCCTTGTCATAACTTACATGTAAACATTCAAGAAATAAAGGCAAATGAAGTGAAATTGTTGGCAAGAGGTAGGTACCCCCCAACAACTAAATATATTTACAGGCCTTTGGTCTCGGATGTGCTTATGAGTGTGAGGTGAAATGGGGTTTAACGTCGCGTCAAAGAATATTGCACTTATATAGCGACGTGCATGCACTTATGTGTGTGTGGGTGTTAGTACTAGTCCAGACTAATGCCAACTTTATAGTGCTAGTCCACTGAGATACCATGCCAAATTTTTAACAGGAATACCACACTCAAAACCGGCCAGTCCTTATTTAATCCCCTAACTCTGACCGCCGGACAGGGTAAAAACAAGTACCATCATTCAGTTTTTTGGTATGACGCGGCTGGGGACAGAACCTTCCGCTCTCCGGGCGGACGCTCTAACACTAGACCACAGAGGCGGTCAGTGAGAGTGAGAAGTGCATGCAGTCACTTACCACTGGTGACCATCCGGACCCACTCTGATGAACCTGGAAGCAACATCACAAAATCAGTTACCATGGTTACAGAATGAGGTAACATGAGGGCCTTCATTAAAACAGTATTAATACGGTGAATATGGCACTATGAAAAACTAAAACCAAGTTTTATGATTTGAACAAAATATGTCCTCATACAAAGAAACATGCAGGCCAAAGTTCATCTCCCTCAACATCAGAGAAAAAGTATAAAGAACCAAATATGCTTTCTCAGAGGCTTAAAGCGCGTTCAAAGAATGGTGAATACAAGTTCAAATTTTTCAGAAACAACAGAACATGTATGCTGAATCCCACAACAAACTAAACAACAAACATGTCTGTGTAATGGCTATAAATAGACTTTTGACCATGTTGAAAATCCTATTTGAACCTCTTGAACAAATTCAGGTATCATTACTGGTTGAAACAAGCACGTGAAGTTTCAGTCTCATCAGTGAAATGGTTTCTGAAGAGATTCAGATGTTTACAGTGAGGAAACGCAGTTCAAGTGAGTTTAGGAGCATGGTCAATGTGCAAAAGTCAACAACAAAAATATTGAATATATCTATGAAGAGCCCAAATACAACTGCACACACACCAAATTTCTCTAGATTTGAGCCACCAGGGCCACATGCCATAGAGTGAACTCAGCACTAACAAGATCGTAATTCTCATCCTCTGATAGTGTCATCGAGCTAATCTCACCAGGTGCAACTGGACCCTGGCCCTCATCAGTAGGTATACCTGTATTGACTAGCATGGAGAGCTGATGGTAAAGGGGATCTGTTCTGCTAAGGGACCCTCCAGGGGAAGCAGGGTGTGTATGTGACTGGGCCGCACGCTACAAAGTGATCTTAACACAATAATTGTCATAAGTCTATGTTAAAATATGAGAGTTACGATCGCCTTAGCACTACCATCACTCTGAAGAATGGGCCCTGATTCTCATCAGTAGGTATATCAGTAACGTTTGTTTGTTTGTTTGTTTTATACTGCACTCTGCAATATTCTAGCGATATGATGGCGGTCTGCAAATAATCGAGACTGGACCAGAAAATCCAGTGATTGACATTGTGAGCATCGATCCACACAATTGGGATACGATGACATGGATCAAGCAAGTCAGCGAGCTTGACCATCCAATGCCGTTAGTTGGATCTTACGACAAGCATAGTCGTCTTTTACGGCAACCATGGGTTGTGAAGACCTGTTCTGTTCTGTCCCGGGACCTCTACAGGGCTGGCAGGGTGTGTGTGGGATTGGGCCTTGCTACAAAGTGATTATAGTGCTACAATTGCCGTAAGTCTGTGTTAAGGTATGGGAGTTACGATTGCCTTAGCGCTAAGATTGCTCTGTACAACGGCACCCTGATCTTTGCTAAGTGTATTAGTACCAGGCCCTGACCTGCTCTCCTTCCAGACCCATGATTCTTGGAATGGAGGGACCACATATGTCCACATCGAGAACAGCAATCTGGAAAACAGGAACACAGGTTACCATGGCTGTAGTACATGATACACATCACATATTTATATATACTCTGACTCTGAATGGACAAACTACAACTTGTTCACCAGTCAACACCACACATTCATGACAGGTGACTGACCATGAGTATTTTCTGATTAAGGAAAGAACAGGCCAGTCTCTGTTAACATGGTAACTCAGTTCGTGTCAATCCTTTGGAAAACAGATAAATCTTCATAATAATATACAGTTTATATAAACTATGTTTATAATGAACACGCTTATGACAAACTGTTTTTTTGTCCTGGACAAATGTAACAATGTTAGACTACCAGTTGTCAGACTTTCATTTTTGTGGAAGCCTCGGTGGCTGAGGGGGTAGATCTACAGCATTGTGTGCTGGCGATAAGATGTCTCACCCGGATGGGACTCAACCCCCTCTAAATTAGTTACATTAGTGACTTTAGTGTAAACATAGAGTTCTAGATATATTTTGTCATTGAATAATATATCACATGACTAACCACTGGTCCGGGTACCCAGGTCCTACCCAGTAACCACCCGACCCGGGTACCAGAGTTACCCGTCCCAGCCCTACTGACAGTCAAAATGCTTAAACTAAATTACAGTTATAACGAACTAAAATTAGTGGTCCCTTTGAGTCTGTTGTAACCCTAGTTTACTGTAATTATAGCTAATGTTAGTGTGCAGTCAGATGGTTTTCAGTAAAACAGGTACTTTCTTGTCAACATTAGTCCATGAATATTATGTGAATTTGCAATGAGTGAACACGAACAATAGATGACAATAGTTGACAACAGATGACAATAGATGACAATAGTTGACAATAGTTGACAATAGTTGACAATAGTTGACAACAGTTGACAATAGTTGACAATAGATGACAATAGATGACAATAGATGACAATAGATGACAATAGTTGACAATAGATGACAATAGATGACAATAGTTGACAATAGATGACAATAGATGACAATAGATGACAATTAGTTGTCCTCCCAACTAGATGATGGAAGCAAAGTATTAATTCTGGGTTTCGGGGTTTTTTTTCTAAATATTTGAAACTTGCCTCATCAAATATCAGTGAAAACGCTAAACTCTGGACACAATGTTAAATGTTATGGTCTCTGGATAAATGAAAGACACAAACTTGCCATTTTTAAGAAAACAACCCATAGATCAAGTGAACAAAAATAGTTAGGGATCATGAATAGTTTTGGGTATATTGTGTGCAGTGAACATGCTGAAGACTGCACACAATTTCATAAAATATCCCCCAAAATATTAATGATCCCAAACCCTTTTTGTTCAGTATCATGTACAGTCCAATGAAATGCACGTTATGTGGCAGTAGTGATTGTTCTAAGTTTGTCTGTAGTGGCGGTCAGTGGCGGTCAGTGGCGGTCAGTGGCGGTAGTGACGGTTAGTGGCAGCGGATGACTGAGGTGCTTGTGTGACCAGACACAGTGGCAGACATCGGCAGCGAATAATTTAGAGGTTTCCGCCTTTGAGTAACCCGGAACAGGCTGAATATGAGTCTTGATCGTTCAATAAGTTTTGGGATGGGACAGTTTCTATGAGGCTGGCTGTACATATATAACAGCAACACATCCAGTCTACCAGTCAAGGGCAGACGGGATACCAATCAGAAAACAGAATTCTTGTCAGCTTCCAACACTATCAGGTCACATGACAGTGGACAGTGACTTAAATCCAGATATTGGTGAGTGCAACAACATATGGCATGTTACTTATTGTTGATGCCACGTATTTCACCCATCATCTGCCCCTGTGTGACTGATGCCACGTATTTCACCCATCATCTGCCCCTGTGTGACTGATGCCACGTATTTCACCCATCGTCTGCCCTTGTCTGACTGATGCCACGTATTTCACCCATCGTCTGCCCTTGTGTGACTGATGCCACATATATCACCCATCGCCTGCCCCTGTGTGACTGATGCCACGTATATCACCCATTGTCTGCCCTTGTGTGACTGATGCCACGTATTTCACCCATCATCTGCCCCTGTGTGACTGATGCCACGTATATCACCCATTGTCTGCCCTTGTGTGACTGATGCCACGTATTTCACCCAATCTCTGCCCTTGTGTGACTGATGCCACGTATTTCACCCATCGTATGCCCTTGTGTGACTGATGCCACGTATTTCACCCATCGTCTGCCCTTGTGTGACTGATGCTACGTATATCACCCATCGTCTGCCCCTGTGTGACTGATGCCACGTATTTCACCCATCGTCTGCCCCTGTGTGACTGATGCCACGTATATCACCCATCGCCTGCCCTTGTGTGACTGATGCCACGTATATCACCTATCGTCTGCCCGTGTGTGACTGATGCCACGTATTTCACCCATCGTCTGCCCTTGTGTGACTGATGCCACATATATCACCCATCGCCTGGCCCTGTGTGACTGATGCCACATATATCACCCATCGCCTGCCCCTGTGTGACTGATGCCACATATTTCACCTATCGTAGGCCCTTGTGTGACTGATGTCACATATTTCACCCATTGTCTGCCCTTGTGTGACTGATGTCACTAATTTCACCAATCCAGATTTCAAAATTTAATACTGAACAATACCGATTTCTGGGTTCAGCTTAGCATTTCAATGTGGTAAACATCTCATAACATATGTACATATGTGTGTGCGCACGCTACCACCCCTACCCCCACACATAGACACAGACAGACACACACCCCCCCCCCCCCCACACACACACACACACACACACACACACACACTAACATGACCTACTGAAGCTCTACTACATGACTGTTAGATTTGTTTGAGACATTGATATGTTGTTACCATGGTTACAGACAGTTACCAAGTCTTGTAAATTGATGACCACTAACAAATTAAATAAATAATCAACATCCAACTGGTTTATTAGCCGAGAGGATCATAAATACTGTTTGACCACTTGAAACATTACTCACCGCCTAGTTGTGCCTGGATGTCAGACTACTATGTACATAAGCCGGTCTTATCAATATTTGCTAATGCCTCAAGTACACGATCACTGTGACTGCTATCTCCAGCAGTTGGTGAGTGGGAGTGCCTATTGCTAATTTCATGCACATTAGTAAGATGTTATCACTGAAATTTGTTCTCGCTCATGTGGACAGCATGATAAGGAAGTTGATGGAGGCAGAGAGGGTGAGGTAAATTGGGGTTTAATGCCGCATTCAAGTTATTGAAATTATTGCACTTACATAATGTGTGCATGCATGCGTGTTTATGTTGCTGCTTGTACTAGTCCGGATTAATAATGGTTTCATAGTGCTAGCCCATTGAGTTACCAAACACAGCATACTGCCTCTGAGCTGACCCGTCCTTGATATATGCCCTTAAAGCAGTGCGCCAGGCTGGGTAACAACAAGTACCATACTTAAACATCTTTTGGTATGATGCTGCCGGGGATTGAAGCTCCAGCCTTCCACTCTCTGGGCACATCTCTAAGTGAAGGACAGGTGCTCAACAGTAAAGCAACAGGACTACAGCCATGTTACATGTCACCACCCGTTCCTCATTCAGCCCCCCCCCCCCCCCCCCCATCCCCCCGTAGGAATCCAGATAAAGATAGATGCCACGCATTAAACATGTAGCAGGTTTTAATCATTATGATGCAAACTTGTTGTAATTGTTTGTAATTTGTGTGGCTATTTCAATTTAAATTGTGTACATATTCCATAGTTTGGTTGGTCTCAACTGGTTTTCTTTGGTAGGCCTGGAACAGGCAGTGTACCGGTAATTGGATCAATAATCCTGACTCAGCGGCTCATTGTGCATCATTGTGCCCTGATGATATGGACCATTTTCATTCACTCGCTCACCCGTGAAGATCCGGGGTAGAATAGGTCTTCAACAACCCATGCTTGTTGTAAAAGGCGACTATGCTTGTCGTAAGAAGAGACTAACGGGATCGGGGGGTCAGCCTCGCTGACTCGGATGATGCATGTCATTGTATCCTAATTGTGTGGATTTATGCTCATGATATCAATCACTGGACTGTTTGGTCCAGACTTGATTATTTACAGACTGCCGTCATATAGCTGGATTATTGCTGAGTGTGGCGTTAAACAATAAACAAATAAACAAATTAATATTGACTGACTTGCCTGGTCCAGATTCAGTGACTCACATGCTGCCATGACATAGTTGAAATATTGCTGTCTGCAGCATTAAACACTCACTCACTCACCCGGATCCCTTCTGATGTTGCTGGAAACCTGATCATGTTTAAATAGCTGCAGTCAGCACTGCTCCACCTATATAATGGTGGCCTGTAAATAATGGATGCTACTAGTGACTGATATCATGAGCAAGTGGTACGAAGACAATCAACAGGTCACATGACTGCATGAACAGCAATCCATGGCTTCTAGACACAATGACATACAATAAGTCATGTCAGACACTGTGACCAGCTCATCCTCTTTAGGGAGCATCCTTTTGATTTCTGAGGAGGGTATACATTTTTTAGAAGAAGCTTTTTTTTCCATGCTGTATGAACACACACACACACACACACACACACACACACACACACACACACACACACACACACACACACACACACACACACACACACACACACACACACACACACACACACACACACACACACACACACACACACACACACACACACACACACACACACACACACACACACCTCAATAGAAATCAAATGGGTACTCCCTTAATCAGCTCCATGAAAAATATGGGAAAATTGAGACCTTAATTATTAAGACCAGGGGCAAATAAACTGATGATAAAATGCCCTTGGAATGTTAAAATAATGGGGAAATTTGGAAATTTGCACAAGCCTGCAGGGATGTGTACTATTCTAGCGGGCTAGTGTTGAGTTCTATCCCTGGACTGCTTACAGTCCACATTTCATTTAAAGCAAGGCATGTGGTCTTGTTCATCATAGGAGCTTTCTTATTCGAAATAAATTTATGAGTTTTGAATGTGAATCACATTTATTTACTGAAATGAACGATATTTCTCCTCACAAAGAGATAAATACATTGATCAACACCCCATTGCCTCACCCATCTACAGCTGACCTGTCTTAGTACAACAACTCACAGCTGTCTAGCGACTTTCAGCAACAATCTGTTGTCTGGTAAAACCCAAAAATAACTGCTTGGAATATTCATGAAATTCTCATTTAAATTCTCTTTACCAGCAAGATTCCTCACTGTGAAGAGACGTATTCAATTCCAGGTTCAATAAGTTACCATAGCAACAGGGTAGTGTTCTCTTCTCAAATAACTGAATTCATATACGTGTACTCACAAACTCGGTCACATCATTCTACATTCTAGTCCCCACACAAATAAATAAATAATGACAGACATCAAAAGCTGGCTCCAAACACCAACATGATCCCAGCTTCTCCTCCTGTAGCGTTAACATTTCAAACAAAGTCCACAAACAGAGTTGGTATCCACTGCCTCTGTGATGACTTATTTATCACTGGTAAGACCAATTAATAAGCTGATCTAGGTCTGGGATCAATTATTAAGACAAGGGATTGATTCTATCACTTATATGGTCTTCCTCCGAGACAACCGACACAAACGAAGCTTCCCTAGGGATCGATAAGACCTACTGTATCGGCCTGATAGAGACAAGCAACAATCTCTAAGGGATGATTCCCACTTCCCCCGCATCCCACCCTGCTCAGCGGGGCGCAACACACTGAATGGCGTTCATTAGTTCAGCCACTGCAATGCACTGTCAAACATATTGACGTGGGTATCGATCTGTCACCTGCCATTTCATGGGTAGGTCAGCCAGACTGATATTATTGTATCATTTTATCCAAGAATCAAAACTAATCTGGGAAACATCATGTTTGTGACCTGTACCATGAATGAATAGGAGATCAATCTTATGGTGCTACTTTACATGCAACTACTATTTCCTCCTCTGAAAATGGTACCTGCAGCTATCACTACAGGGTTCAAACTCCTTGTATTTAGAGAGACAAAAGCACAGTTAAAATTATGACCTATTTAAAATAAATAGCACGTGACAGAAAGGCAAAAATTACAAATCTTATTTTTTTAACAAAAATTGCAAAAAATGTTTATCATAAAAAGCCAGAGATAAATTGTTCTTTCACTCAAATAAACTGAACAAATGGAAAATGAATATGGACACACTTAACACAAATATCATTCACAAATAACCTAGGGATTTAGAAATTGAAAAGGGTATTATCATAATTATCATCTCAAAGAAAACAAAGGGAGAAAACATTACAAATGCTTGTTACTTTTCAGGATTCACTGATTCCAAAAGTGGATCGCAAAGAATTCTGCATGTTGGCAAATTTAATTCCAAAGGGTACACTTAAAACATCTTTATCAGAGCCCTGAGCCATGCTTGAAAACAGCACATAACACCCTATCTTTCCCTAAATAGTTTGCATATGTAGAGAAGACACTGGCAGGACAGTCTTCAGGCACAGGTGGCCCAGTCATCTGGGGCACAGACGGCCAAGTCATCTGAGGCACAGGCAGCCAAGTCATCTGGGGCACAGACGGCCAAGTCATCTGAGGCACAGGCGGCTAAGTCATCTGAGGCACAGGCGGCCAAGACATCTGAGGCACAGGCGGCCCAGTCATCTGAGGCACAGGCGGCCAAGTCATCTGAGGCACAGGCGGCCAAGACATCTGAGGCACAGGCGGCCCAGTCATCTGAGGCACAGGCGACCCAGTCATCTGAGGCAGGCGGCCAAGTCATCTGAGGCACAGGTGGCCTAGTCATCTGAGGCAGGTGGCCCAGTTATCTGAGGCACAGGCGGCCCAGTCATCTGAGGCACAGGTGGCCCAGTCATCTGAGGCACAGACGGCCAAGTCATCTGAGGCACAGGTGGCCCAGTCATCTCAGGCGTGGCCCAGTCATCTGGGGCACAGGCGGCCCAGTCATCTGAGGCACAGGCGGCCAAGACATCTGAGGCACAGGCGGCGCAGTCTTCTGAGGCACAGGCGGCCCAGTCTTCTGAGGCACAGGCGGCCCAGTCTTCTGAGGCACAGGCGGCCCAGTTATCTGAGGCACAGGCGGCCAAGTCATCTGAGGCACAGGCGGCCAAGTCATCTGAGGAACAGACGGCCAAGTCTTCTGAGGCACAGGTGGCCCAGTCATCTGAGGCACAGGCGGCCCAGTCATCTGAGGCACAGGCGGCCAAGTCATCTGAGGCACAGGCGGCCAAGTCATCTGAGGCACAGCAATTTTCTGAGAAGAGTTATGTTCCTTAGGTGGGCCAAAGTCCTATGATCATGAGTTTGAATCCCAGTGCACACTGATTCTTTTTCTAGATATTTGCAGCACTATACCCATGCTTGTGGGTTTAGCCAAGGGGGTAAATGTCTCCAACCTGTATCATTTTGGGCGTTCCTCCCACATCAAGCTAACTGTTATAACTGTTCTAAGCAAACTCACTCTCTCAATTTCCTATGCAGAAGCTAAAAGGCCCTGGCTAAGTAAGATTCAAGCCCTGGAAGGTGATTAGTCCAAGATCCCACACAAACTACAACTACTGCTCTGACTAGTATTGGTGATACCAATGGCAGGATACCAACACCCCAGTATATATAGGCACAGTCCTACAAGATTTATATACATCAGACATTAATGCCATGATAATCTCTTCACAACACAAAGAAGCCATCAGCTTATCCTGATAATCAACCAATTCCAGCCTTTCTGACATAACCCTACCAGAGTTCCTTCCAACCAATCGCGTAAACCCTACGCTGGTGAGAATGGCTTAACGTAAGTCTGTAAGCTCCTTGTGTGCAAGGTAAGGACAACCTGATGCTTAGTACAAGTAGAAACTATCTAAAGAGTCAATGCAGCAAGCATAACACTTTCCGGGCTTCAAGCATGCACAATGGTGGAGACCCAGCTCAGTGCTGTTACTGTGGAAAACTGCCATGCCTTACTTCTTCTCATGATCAGGAGTATTATGTGCATGGCCTCGTGCGCACAACGGGTTGAATCGTGCTATGATATCATCATAATGACAATCACATATCCATCACACTCATTAATATTACATCTATGAAATATTGGCTTCTGATTCATCATCAAATATAAAAAATATTACCCTGATGTAAATCATGACTATTTTCTGTAATAAAAGAATATATGAGCCTAGGTTAAAAAGAAACCTGCATATATACTACCCAAAAGAAGTTAAAGAATACCCGATTCTGTCAGGGCATGACAGAGTAACCATAGTCATAAGAACGAATTAGGTGTTAACTTCTCAACACACTACTCATTCAAAAGTAAAGACATCTGACAAGAAGATTCTGAAATAAACATGAACTAGTTATTCAGGACAGATTATTTATAGTAATAGTAAGGTGTACATGCCCTATTCTTTTATGTATGTCATGGTCTAGCATTCTGTATAAATTTAAAGTGAGTGAGTATGGTTTCAGGCCGCTTTCAGCAATATTCCAGCAATATAAATGAGGAGGACACAGGAAATGGGTTTCACACATTACCATGTCGGGATTCGAACCCGGGTCTTCGGTGTGATGAGTGAAAGCTGCCTCCCTGCCCTGCATTTACAGGGTGCCCTCTATTTAAGTACACTGTAATGACTCTTACGTTATCTTGTTAAATATTAAGTGACCAAATATTTTGGGGACACACAAATGCTTTATTGCACAGATCTTTCCCCCCTCCCCCATCACCACCACCCACTCTGAGATATATCAATATTCTCCAAAATTCTACTAAACGACACTTGTCTGAGATCTATACAAATAAAATTGCTATACAAATGATAGAGATATAGCAAAAAACTATTCATTTGATGTCTATATTATCCGTATCAGACCAGTGTACCTAGTATATAGACACATCTATTATATACATATACACCACACATACATCATGGATACTCCATGGCCATCTCTATAACATCCTTGCAGCTACAACCTAACTTATCAACATAACTTAAAATGTTAACACAGAAGTTGAGAATTCTCTGAAAACTTAAAAATATATAATTATAATAATATAGTTTTTATATTATAATCATATTAAACATATTTTGTTACTGTATCACAGCCTTTGCCAGAATAATACAGAGGACAAATTATTGTCAGTCATACTGTATTTTATATTCTCTGGTCCAGACTAGATTATTTACAGACCGTCGTCATATAGCTGGAATATTGCTGAGAGCGGCGTAAAACAACAAACAAATTCTAACCCTCCATGCAGCACATGCCTGTAGTTCAAGTTTTCAACTCCACTTTCCTTCTTCCAATTTACATGTTAAAATCAACACTCTACAACACAGCACAAAACCATTAAATCCATCAGCACTCAAAACCAAATCTATCAGCATGTACATGAGGCCAAAGATGACAAAACAAACTTTTATTGAGTATCAGTTCTTAAGTCAATATGATTTAACACCCGTAGATCCAGTCAAGGGTTCTCTCACTGAGAGAGACGGAGAACTAATCTCCCTCTCCTTCCCCTGACAGAAACAGTGTCAAGTGAGAGCAACACCAGCATGTAGATGTCATGCATGACCGTACACAGGCCTGTAGCAGACAATCACCATGTGACCTAATACACTCAGGAGATTATGGGACTCTGTTGTGTTGGGGGACCCCCAGCGATGACTTTGCCCTCACCGAGGCGCGACGTTAGTATGTCAAACAAAATACGGCCTTCTGGGTAGACTGGGTGTTGTCATGGCCACAATCGGCTTGTTGATAGGGCAGCTAGGCTTTATAGGACGGAAGCCTGACAGTGAGAGGCATCTGATCGTCTCAGCCCCTGCACCACTACCTCGCCACCCACCCTTCAGCGGAAGTCCGTCTCTTGCTTCACTTCTCTTTTTCATTAAGGTGAGAAAAATGAAATTGAAAACGTTCTATATTTCATGAAACGAAATGTACAACTAATGTCACTGGCAAATGACATTTTGAAACTTTAAAGTACTACCAGTCTGATAGTGTGTACTGAGTGTTTGATACTAACACTTATCAGTGGGAAAAGTCCAAGGCGGAGGAAATGTGGCTTTAATAGGTGTCAGGTATCATGCAATTGCTAATAGAGGGTTCACATTGCACAAACAGACCTACTGCCACTTAGTCCTGAAAGGTGCACAGCCATTGTGGCTGTTTGTGCCTCATAACAATGATCAGCTCGAAGGTAAAAAGTGTGTATTACATTTCTCTTTCTTGTGTTCAATGAATATAGGTTCTTTATTGTAAGGCAACTGGCAACTTCGGGGTCACATTCATGCCATGAAGAGATTTTAATACTGTAGTCGTAAACCTTTATGAAAGGCAACAGTTGTTGATATCCAGCTATTCTACTTATACGACAAAGTAAAATAGAATGTTGTGTTGTATTACCCCTTCTAAATCGCCGTAACATGCTGCAGGGGCACACAATCTTCAAATCCAGAATAGTTTTTGTAAACACATATTAGAAAAATACATTTAATATCACTGTAAAACAAAGGCATCACCTGTTAGATAGTTTTATAAAAAAAGTATTTAAACATAATTTAATTTATTCAATCGTTCCCATTTCTTTGGTGCACAGGACAAATGGTTTCCCCTGCCATTGCCTGCATTGTTAATGTCATGTCTTTACAAAATTATATTAACTTCACGCTGACAAGTTCTGATTTAGGGTGCCATGTCAATATGACTTTGTAACTTATTAACATGATCAATAATCATATTGAAGTTAAGATACATTTTTAATGCATATATCATATCTTCATAGTGCAAAAGTAACAGTTTAATCCTATCCACATGTTTCAATAAGTATGGAGCTTTCAGAAAATTGGCATACACATTTTGAAGATGAACATGACAAAGCTATTTGTGTTTGTCATATCTAAACAATAGTATTGGTTAAGTCCCTTTAAAGAAGTAAAGTTGTAAAGTAAAAGAAAAAGTTAGTACTTAAGGGTTTAGCAGGAGGGGTGGATATTGCAAATTATCACATAGCATGAGATTTATTTAACCATCAAACAAAATGTACTCCCAGTGTCTGATGTAAGATACCAGTCATCAGTCTTATTCCAGTAACTGATAAACAACTTAAATTTTATTCCCATGTGTCAGTTGCAATAAAATAAGCATTTAAACATCACATGCAAGATAAAAAAGAAATTGTCATTTTTCTCTCAAACCATGGATTTCTTTTTAGAATGCAATAAATAGCCAGTAGAATATGATTTCTTTTTTTTTATAATACAATAAATAGCTAACAGAATATTATTTCTTTTTATAATACAATAAATAGCCAGTAGAATATGATTTCTTTTTTTATAATACAATAAATAGCCAACAGAATATGATTTCTTTTTTATAATACAATAAATAGCCAGCAGAATATGATTTCTTTTCATAATACAATAAATAGCCAACTGAATATGATTTCATTATAATACAATAAATAGCCAACAGAATATGATTTCTCTTTATAATACAATAAATAGCCAGCAGAATATGATTTCTTTTTATAATACAATAAATAGCCAACAGAATATGATTTCTTTATAATACAATAAATAGCCAACAGAATATGATTTCTTATTATAATACAATAAATAGCCAACAGAATATGATTTCTTTTTATAATACAATAAATAGCCAGTAGAACATGATTTCTTTCTATGATACAAAAATAGTCAACAGAATATGATTTCTTTATAATACAATAAATAGCCAACAGAATATGATTTCTTTTTATAATACAATAAATAGCCAGCAGAATATGATTTCTTTTTATAATACAATAAATAGCCAACAGAATATGATTTCTTATTATAATACAATAAATAGCCAACAGAATATGATTTCTTTTCATAATACAATAAATAGCCAGTAGAACATGATTTCTTTCTATGATACAAAAATAGCCAGTAGAACCTGTAAATAACAATCATGTCAGCAATAACATTGCCTCATCAGGAGTAAAAGATCAAGAAAAAAATCAAATAACTCTCATTACTAATAAGATATGTCAACACTGATTTGTAACCACAGCAGTAATACCATGTTCACATATTTACCAGAGACCGTAAGAACAGGATGAATGTAGACATTGCCATAAAGCATTTACAAAATAGTTATAACATTCACAGACTCAATTAAGTCAGTTTGATCTCTGCCAATAAAGGCCAACAAGCATCGGACATCCTGCTGGCGGGATCATAAATATTCAACCATAACGTTGCACCATGTATCCTCAGCATTGTCATGTAATTAAAAAGTTCATAAAAGTTTCCAATATCAGCATGACTAAATTCAATAAACCACAAAACGTGCCATGCAAAAAATAACCATTCAATTCCAGCACTACATACACAATGACAGAGTACTAAATGCCCTTTGCCTAATACCACGCTTGATTGGTTTTAATGATCTTGAAAATTGGCGCATAACATGTGATACTATTGCATGATGGGAAGCCTGACTGTATATGCTAGGGCGTTTCTCTATAAGTCTATTGGGGTGTGCAATCTATACGCATTTTAAAGCTGATATTGAGGGGTTTGACTTGTGGGTGCCTGAGATCGCTATCATGGAGGGTGGGGGTCAGTACAAGCAGTATCTATAGCTGTCTGCATTATTGAAACACTGACGTATATCATGGGATCTAATGGACAGTGGTCAGGCAATGTACGCAAATACACAGATGGAAAATCAGTTGTAGTGTATCTGACATTAGTGAAACCCGGATTTTCTTTTCACTAACATAAGACTTTGTATACGTACAGTGTAAACTTGCAGAAGGAAGGTAACAGGTTTACTACTACTTTCTTCCCATCTCTATAGTTCATCTGTCATAGCATGGGATTAACTATAGCCACGTGAAAAAGTCAGATGTTCTCTGCCTCTTGTGAGTAAAATATCTCAAATATTTGTGAATCATTATGATTGTTTATAGGGTTTTGCTGCTGTAATACAGTAAAGTATGGTTATAACGAACTCAAAGGGACTACAAATTTTAGTTCGTTTTAACCGTAGTTCGTTATAAGCATATATACAGCATAACTACAGCAAATAGTCGGGACCAAAAAAGTAGTTCGTTATATCCGTCAGTTCGTTATAACCGTAGTTTACTGTAATATGGCTTATGTATTTCACAAGTTCTTATATTAATATTCTAAATCATGTTAGACTTGTTAGTCATAAAGATAAACTAGACAATCATAAGCATTTCATTCATCTAACTTACATCCTTAATGGCTATTACAATTTACAATTATGACTTTAACACTCAGTAATCAAAGGTAATGATTCTATCTTGTTTCAAAAGGAGGCATATATAACATATTAAGAAACATAATCTTCTGTGTTAATTTAGGGAATCACGTTCACAAAGAGAGTTTCATATGCTGTCCAATTGTGAAAAAACCTAAATAAGATATGTTATGTACTGTCACACCATTTATTGTTTATATTACTAAACTGTGTTGTCATTTCTGTGGATTCCCCAGAATTTGTTCTCATATCGGTATCTCAAAGTAGGAAAGCAGATTTGGTATTTTAAAAACCCTCTTAAAACAAATGTTACACCAAATTCAAAATAAAAGCTAAACAAATTCTCTCTTTCTGTCAAACCATGAGCTGTTAAAAACACAAAGAAAACAATAAACAATGATTACGGCCAAGACAATTTATGTGCTGCACTAACTCAACAAACAAAGCAATGCATAACTAGTGTACATAACATATAGATACTGATCAAACTGTGAACATATTCTATTTTACTTTAATGTCTTTAAGTGAATAAACACACAACACAGATGCAATGACAGCAAGAACAGACAACTGGCTAGTATTGACTACCTGTTTTTGGCTGTCACTGGCCAGTCCATGTGCAAGATGAGCTGAGAAGGTGCTCTTGCCCACACCTCCTTTCCCTGATAGAACCAGCACCTTATGTTTAACAGTAGACAGTCTCTCTTTTATCTGAACAATTGCTGAAATACAAATAAACATCAAAATGACAGAGATGTACTAAAAAATAATGTATCAATGTGCTGTTGATTACAGATACGTACTGGCTAATCAGGTTCCAGGCATTATCACGAAAAATATAACCTTGATAAGGAGACTAAACCTGTGATCAACTTCTTGAACTTTTCACATGTCAGAATTCTAAATTTGTATTATTACAGTGCCAGTGGCTGTTAAAATCATAATTGTATGGTTAAAAAAGGAGGCATTTAGATATCATAGAACAAAACAAAATTACCTAGTGAAAATGTTATATGAAGTGCATAATATTTATAAACATATTATTAATCTGAAGTAAAGGGACAGACCTAGTTAATTCCCTTGTTTTGAAGAATATACATTTCTGTCAGTGCTTGTACCTAATGTGATTTACATACTTGGTCTTTGATGTGAATATTTCATTTAGCATTGTAGATTAAGGCATCAAGTATAACATAACCCTGTAAGGTACAGCATTTTGAAAGTAAAAGAAGCAAACCTCAATGATTCCATCAAATACCCCTCAATGTGATCACTGTGTGTTTGAAAATAGATGGTGCCTCAGGATCAAAGTTGATATATATTTCTAAATGTCATACCTGGATCCTTTGCTTTGGGTTGAGCACACAGAACTTGATTAGGGCATCCCTGACAGGCAGATGCCTGACCCGCACCCTCACTCCCTGTACCAGGGCAGTCTGTGGAAGGAAATGATGTCAAATAGCAGGCATCACGGGTAGTATTATAGTACCTTTAGGTGATAGTATCTACCCTTAATCTGTAAACATCAACTATCTGGGATAAGAGAATAAATGATATCAGAGAGAAGGCAAGAATGACTTAAAAGGGATACATGATAATAAAACCCACACTGCATTCCTCATCATCATGAAAACATAAACATGATAAAGTATTTCATACCCTAACTATACTCAGGTGAATCTGAGGGGAATTGACAGCTAGAGTTGGACTAGTCACTAGGTCCAGACATTCATCATGTTCATTCTAATCAATTTGCCAGAAACTCATTTTTTCTATGATATAACACTCTTAACAAAGTAATGTGCGAGAAACAGGGGGAAATGAGATTCGCGCAGAGCACCAGCAATTAGTGCAAATCGTATGACTTGCACTTTTGAGACAGAGTGGAGTTCAATATTATTCTCCCCTTCTGAACAAGTGAACAGAGAAATAAGCTGGCAATGTTTTGTCCTATCAGAGAATTGTATTTAATGAGTAAGGCTCCTAGAGTAATAATGGCTTGACAAAAATGTGACCAATGATACGTATGTTCAAAGTTCATAATCGTCAATCGTGTATCCACACTAAACAAGTATCTTTATGAAGCTAACAACACGCCTGCAGTCCCAAATAGCGTCGCAATTTATAAATGATCAAGCCTAAACAAACAGATGACAACTGAAGTGCAATAACGTATGATACCTAGAGAACATGGTCTATGTTCGATACATTAAAATATGTCTTCATTAACATCGAAAACACAGAATATATCTATATACTCACGCTCAGGCGCATTAGTTGGAACTTCCGCCATATTGAATGACCTCTTCTACCTCCTTCGCTGGAGAGTTCTCATACTGTTACGTCACTCCTCGCGGTGCATTTCGGGAAGGAAAAGTTTCTTCTCGAGCAACAGCACTGGAACCGCATCACGATCCACTTGATGCTCTCCACCCTGATTGTATTTTATGTAAAGAAAGCATGGCCACAGCGACATAAACCGCTATGTTCGCCTTTAATAGGAACAACCGTTCTAGGCTGTACAGAAACGGGGGTAAATACGTTTTATGTATTTCAAAGCTGTTTTTTATACAGTTAACAATGCTAAGTGATGCTCTATGGTATTGCTTCTAAAAGTCTTAAACATATATACGTAGTGATTGTTAATCGTTACAATTACTTGCATAAACACTGACATCTTAATTCCTCCTATGTTGTGTGTTTCACCATTTTATTCCGTTAATTATATATTGTGAGTTGGGGAAACAACCACTGAGACATGCTTCCACACTTCAAATTTACTTCAAACATTTATTATGTTCTTGATTCAGCATTGCTATATAATGGTAATATAATATGGGAATACCCCTTTTTATCATGTTATTGCGACAATAACATTATTATACTGTCATGCAGTTAAATAGATACTCTTCCTTCACAAAGTGTAGTAGGAAAGTTAACTGACAACGTAGAATATCGAAATAATGTAATAATCCTGTCATTGAACTTATTTTACTTATTGAACTTTACTGTGGAATTATTATGCACAGATTAACATCCCTGCTGCTGTTTCCTGGAGTTAGGTAGGATAACACAGCAGACAATGTATAGGGAAAGTTTTTGAAATAGTTTTATCAATGTCTTGCAAGTATTGCTCATATTTAGGAGCACGGATCTAGGGATACTACTTGTGTGATTTCTAGATTAAAGGGTATGTGAAAGTCTCTAAATTGGTGTTATATTGCTCTTAGGTTTCTTTATTAAGCTATATGGCAGTAAAATATTTAATTAGCTCCAGAAACTTAACGTGAGGGCGGGAGTGAGTTGGTTTTAACGCCGCTTAACAGTATTCCATTTATATCACGGCGTGGCCCCCATCAACGTAACGACAGCTTCTATTTCGGAGTTATTTCATCGTTTTATACAGATTTCAACGTAAACTCTTCAGATACTGATTGTACTGGTCAAACAATTGCACTCACTTGTTGAAAAGAAACGTAAATCGAAGAGTACTTCACATGAAAAGTCACACGTAACTCAGGTGCACAAACACACACACGTTTAACAAGGCAATAATCAGCCTATGTGAAATGCATGTCTTTTCACGATCAACCAAACAGCTGTGATAGTAATTATTGAGGGAAAAAAGCAATCAAAATCTACTTCAATGAATAACATTAATCCTGAACGGATACTATTATTCGACTCGCAATGAAAGAAAAGTGTTGAATAAGACTGTCAATTGAACCATAGAGGGAGACTATACAAGGCGTTTGATGGTCGTTTGTTTCGCGCGGGCTTTGCGAACTCAATCAATAGCGCAACTTTCCTCTCACGTTGCCGAGTGTCTCTAGGTAGCGGGGTGACTGTAAACATGCGACTAGGGGAAGCCAGTGAGCAGGCAGTTTCAGTGTTATAGGCACGGGATCTCTACCCAGACCATGTTCCAGACACACGTTGCACTGGTCGTCTTTCGAGGATATGAGTGATTCTTATATGACATAGCTTATAAACGTGAGAAGTACATTCGAGGTAAATCATTTTGCGTCAATGTGATGTATTCTAATGAGCATTTCCAATAACAGGCGGTATTCTGATAGATATCTGTTTCAGGCAAGTTGCTGACGATTGGCCCATGGCTGCTGTTATGGGTAGCAATACTTCTGTATCATATGTACCTGTATCTAACTTCATAATTTTAACTTGAAGGACTTTTACTTAGTGAGACTAAAGACGATATGATAGCGTGAAATATGATTTAACTATAAATGACTAGTTTGTTTATATAATATCGTGAACAAGTATGTTACAGAGTTGATATGTTAACTTTTTATATGTATATATCATAAATTGAAACAGCATATTTAAAATATGGACAGTAAACGATTAATAAGTCAAAAGTTAATTCTTACATAAGCTAGTTAAGATTATTTTGTTTTGAAGTTGCCCTTACATGTTAAAAGCGGAAGGATATATTTAGGTGCATCACAGACCGTATCCTAGTCACCGCATATGTTTTAGTTTGTAACCATGCACGTGAGGCTAATCGCTTTAATCAACTATGTCAAGATAGTGAATAATTAATTATAACTCAGTCGGGTTGATAAACGATAAGGCAAGGGCTGCACATGCGCACATTTACATGTTATGTTGAACTGCTTTCATTAATATTGCACTGACGATAATCCGAATGTCAATACAGTGCAAGGAGAACTAGCCCCAGGCAAGTCGTACATGTTGATTCATATTCATCCTATTTCTCAGTTCCGAGGCCAATAAAGCGCTTAAAACGTTTTATCAATAACCTAATCATGTCCTTTACATCAATCATTTGTTGGTCATGCATTACCACAAGCCTTCATATTAAAGCAAGTGCACAATAAACAAACGTATGCACATGCAGTTGAATGAAATATGCTTATGTTATATTTAATCAACGCATAGGTGTGTACATGTATATTTATTTCAAACGTTGTCCGTGTATGATCTCTAGATCTTCGTATTTCGTCGTCATTACTTCATTGCAGGATTGTTTGTTTTTTCAGAAGTAGCATTCCTTGGCTTCCACCACCCTACCATGGAGTACCTTGGCCACACCCAAACCGCCACCTACATGACTGGGCCCAAGAACAACACCCAGACAGACTTCCTCCCGTCCATAAGCACCATGCGCTCCTCCTATAAGGCGTATGACACCTACCCGGCCCCATCTCCGCTTAGGAGGTCTCTCACCACCCTCCCATGGAGACCCAGCACGTACTACCAGACGGCAATGGTGAACCCAAACTCGGCCTTGACGCGCAGCATGCCTGACCCTATGTCGACTAGGAACCAGCTCACTCAACTGGATAGTGTTAAAGTACCCCCAGTGTTCGCTGCTGCCAGGAATGCTCTCTACACCCGCTACACCCCCAATGATTGGAGTTCGTCTAACCAGAGCAACTACTTGTCATCTGACAGGGTCAGGAGCGGGGCCGAACGTTTGAGGTTCGACACCGTCCGTCTGTGCCGTGAGACAGACGACAAGACCCGCCGTACCCAGACCGATGTGGGCAAGCGACTTGGCGAGAGGATCGGGGACATCACCTTCTGGAAGACAGAACTCAACCATGAGACCGACAACATGATCACTGAGACCAACTCTCTGCAGGAGGCCAAGAGGATCATGGAGAAGGCTCTGGCTGAGACAGAGAACCCTCTTCACATCTCACAGGAGTGTCTGTACAACAGAGAGAAGAGGCAGGCCATCGACCTGGTGCATGACAACCCAGAGAAGGAACTCATCAAGGTACCATCTATTATGTTCATGTTATTGTATTTTCAAGCTGTGTTCCTGTATTTGGCAGATCTAAGGTTACAGTGTGAATCAATGTTGTTTGGAGGGTTTGAGCGAGTGAATGTCGTTTAAGGCCACTGTCAGCAATATTACATTTTTGGATTGGATGCCACGCTCATGCAGGTCCACATTTATAACGACTACCCAGTCAATGAGGATGTAGACCAATTCTTCCTGGGAGGGCGGGGTGGGGGTGGCAGCCATATATTGAAATGGGCGTTATCACTGAAATTGTCCCCCAACTACCTTAGACATCTATTCCTTGTATGTTTGTGTGAGGAATCTGTCTTTGAAAAAAACATATGACTATCTCCAAAGCAGTATTACAAAGTTCCAGTTGCACCCATTATGCATAATGAATCGGAAAATGGTTAAGATTGGGTTTTTTTTATCCCAGCTCAAGGCTTATTATTTATAAAGTTTGTGATAAGTGTATCAGTCATTGCTTTGGGAGATCATCTCGCTATTAAACAGATTATTAGCTGAAATGACAAACTTACCCGCCCACGCAACAGTAATCACAATAATGCTGTCATATATTTATGATGACGCTATACCAGGTCACCTGACCGAGGCTGCATTTCTTCAATTATCTTCCATTCCACTATCCCCCGGATGTAAAAATTGATCTGAAATTAGCTGTGGGACTGAATGTTTGTTCGACATCAAAACTGACAGGTGTTATTGATTTGAAAATAAGTGATGCGATCATAGACTGTTTTCTGTGAAACCCGTCAAACCAGTCCTGACGTCAAACTTGCTATAAATTATCACGGCTATATGGAGACAAGTGCCTTAAACACACCGCGTATAACACTCAGTTATTTGAACCGTCTTTGTATATAGTAATACACCCAGATCAGGTAGTCTTAATACTTGAGAACAGGAGCTTAAGTCGTGAATAGGCCAAATGTGGCAGTGTTAATTTCGGACCAAGAATAAGTCGCCAGAAGAAATATATATAATATATATAAACTGTATAATTATAACTATTGATTCACTTTAACTGTTGTATTTTTTATATGACGAGGCGGAGCAAAACCTAAAGCTTGTTTAGTTGTATCTTACGTTTAGAATATCTTTTTTTTTCTTTTTTTTTGTGTGGTGTGTGTGGTGGGGGCGTTGTAATTATCTATTTGCCAATCAACCATGTTACCTTTTTTATGATTTTCCTGGTAAATAGCAGTTTCTGTTGATTTCAAATAATATATGTAAATGTGTCTTATTTATATACCCGATAGAATGATATGTCGCGATACGCACAGTCGTGCTGCCAAGCGAGGCATAAAACCGACTGCAGGTCTGAATACAGTCATTTGAACATGATAATATAATCTTCTATTCAAAATTGATAACCGACTCCTTCCCTTTTCTGGACCTGGGTTGTGTCTTTTATATGGGGATCCTTTAGGGTACATAGCCAAGTTGACATGTGATTGATCAAGTGATCGATTTGATGCCTCGCTGTAGATAAGATTTGTAAAAGACTCCATACCCGTCTTGCACGTGTAGCTCTGACCCGCGTGTATCCCGACAGAGAAAGTTTAGCCCTGTATTATAATAAAGTATGTAGAGCCTATAGTAGCTACTGAATTATAAACCGTATACCAAACGAACCTAAAGTAATAAACGCATTCAACCATTTTTTAGAACGAAATAGTAAGATAGATCGTGAGTGATTGAGTCAGGAGTTAAGCCCTGAATTTGAATCAAGTAAAAATCTGTTGGGTGTTTTATCTTTAAATCAATTGCCCTTCCCAAATGTAATGTATAGATGACAGCAGACCGATATATGTCGACTAAAACAAATACAGTTTTACAAGTCTAATTCCTAGTAATAGTCCTACATGTCCCGTTAGTGACGTTAGGTCCTGTTGGGGGTCAATGTAAGAGGCTATAACGTCTCCATAATTCCTTCCGGCAACAGGGTGGCTCAGTAGACAGTTAAGACGATCGTCTCGGATCGATTCCCCACACAGGAAAACTTTGAGAAGCCACTTTTTGTTCCATCGTCATTATTTGTCTACCAAATTCTCCGCTCACCCACTTAGTGAATAATTTCTGAGCCAGTTTCATCTTTGGTAACTCGAAGATAAAGATTGTAATGAATTTATAGATCGTGTAGTTATCATGACAGATTACGTGTTTAATGTCTTCATCTTAAACAGATTATTATATGAGTAGCATATTATGATATTATCGGATCTGATCAACATGATCGAGAAGCATGCTGGTTGATTTATGAACCCTAACCGCTAAGAGCCCTCCACCCACTGTGGGTAAATGGTTACTGTAACACTGTGGCCAAACACTGGGATCGGGTTATACTGAATTATTCCCAGTGCATTAGTGTTCGTGTGGTGTGGCCATCTGACAATGGTGCATGAAGGCTTCATAAAGAGCTTGGCATTAATGCTATTGAGGATGCACGGTGCCACAGCGTTTCTTTATTAATGTTGAATATTATACTACTGTTCCGTACGCCTGATACTTACCGGGAAAGCATTGCAAGATTTAGGAAATAGATAATGGATATGACTCACAGCGTGTGGCCTGTTGAACCATTGGTGTAAAAGGGCGGTCGGGTAGCCTAGTGGGTAAAGCGTTCGCTCGTCACGCCGAAGACCCGGGTTCGATTCCCCACAAGGGCACAATGTGTTAAGCCCATTTGTGGTGTCACCCGCTGTGATATTGCGGGAATATTGCTAAAAGCGGCGTAAAATCGTACTCACTCACTCATTTGTGTAAAACCAGTTGAACAACAGCAGGAATTATAATCCAAATATAGTCGAGATGTACGTAAGAATAAAACTTAGACGTGACGAAACTGGCAAACATACGTTTTATGTAACAACACTGACCAAAAACACTTGTCTGTATATTTGTGTAAGGTAATAAATGCGAGTTATTCAACAGCCACCAATGTAGCTTTACTGCTGACAATACATCTCCAGTGTCCGTCGAGGTGACCTAGTAAGGGAAACGAAAAGCAAGAATAAATCACACTACATCCAATACTATTCCCCTCGAGACCCTCAAGTGCTTAACCCTCTACGTATTGCCTGTAATGAGCTAACAATGGAGAATGGTGACAGCTACCCTATCGACAGTAACTGGTCCTGAGTAGGGTGAACGATCGATGGTGGGCTGGTGCATGCTCTTTATACTTACTTGAAGAGACTACAAGACTTGTTCTGGTGAATACTTTAGCGTGTTCGCGTGGAAACCTCGCAGGGCTCGAACATTAAAGACTATCAAAATTCGGTTTGAAAGAATTCAATCTCGTTTTAGATAAATATTTTAAGTCTTTAAATTGTTAAACATGTTAATCAGATGAAATTTCCTGAATCAGCTGTCTAAGGTCTTGCCGTCTTGAAATAGAGTCTGGTGTTGGAAATGGGCATTTAAATCAGTTGTTAACATTTGTGATGTTTAATAATTGTCAAATAGACATATACATGTTCGTTAATCATAGAAACTTCTACATTCAAGATTTAAAGTATAGAGGGCAATGGCAAATATAATAGGATTAGTTGTATCCAATACACAGGGAAATGCTGTAGTGAGTTTATCACCCGTGTTCGTGTGTTAGCATGAGAGGCGTACAATGAGAGTGAGAGGTTATCGGTGTATCTCGTTATTGGACCACAAATCGAACAAATAGGATTAACCCTGAATGTTCAGTAAAACACCATGTCCCAAAATAGCTGGCAAGATGGCGACGACCCCCTGTGGAGTATCGCATAGTCACCGCTATGTCGTCTGCACATGGTCCGTGTCACCATCGAGTAGAAATATGACTGATATTCATTTGATATGATCAGATTTCAGTGTTTATTATGTGGTCTCGAAACTTAAGTACATGTATTGGTTCTTTTACAACTCTGCATGTCATCTGATGAACGCCAATATTCGGATTACGTTCGGACTCATTTCCCATCTCATCAATTTTCCTTACGTTTAAAATTGCAACTGTTACAGTTATTTGCATATATTTGCCATTTCCTCCCATTCTGACACATGGCATATCAAGCGCACTAATTATATAGCAGTCGGTAACATTCACTTGTAAAAAATAGCCTTGTCTTCGGAGAGTACATCCGTTCATGCGTCGAGATGCTTGTTTACCTGCTGAGCTTAATAGCTTTCCAATAAAAGACCCCTGTCGCAATGATTCATTGAGAAATACTGCCCCGCAATCCCACGGCTAATCTATCCTATTGAGTAAGCTAACCCAGTCAGACTTCATCGATATCGACTGAAGGTCCTTGCGCCATCAGTCCGTTATTGATTACCGCAGTATTCGCTGTCAGAATAACTTGTCCGGGTTCCGACAGGGCAGTCACCTGGGCTAGTGCATGCTGTAGATCGTGCTGATGTCACGATATCTCACGGCGTGTTTTCTTTGTACTGGCAAACGTTTGATCTACAGTATTGTATAATATACAAACATGACTACAGAGAGTTATTGCCTGCATCCCCACAGACACTGAGTTAATTGAGTTCGCGAAAGACTTGATCCGCTGTGGACAAGTGACTAATATACCGAGCTACGTTGCGGCAATTGAAAGTCTACAAAGACCGTATTCTACCACTGGTATTGCGTACGTGCAACGAGTTTAGAAAATGTCCACATATGAATAATTATCATAAAGCCCCAGGGCGTCGTCTCCCGTAACGCCTCATCTACTAGACACGCAATTACCCCTGTTGGGGAAAATTATTCCGGAAACTCAAAGATTCATATTGATTAGCGCCGTTATGTTTAACGTGAATAAAATCCAGATCCTCGTGTTACAGGCCAAATGTTTCTCAGTGTCGTTTTCAACTATGCTGACTTTCTTACTTTAATCCCAGGTTAATATTCGGGTCGTATTCATGCTGAAACCTTTTCTTAAATTAAGGGTAATTAAGCAAAGTTCAGTCAAACCTACAAATGGACAGTTTCATTTGATCAAATACTTAGATAGATCCCTGGCCAATGATTCATTGGTTCCTATTCTTTACTACATGCCCAGACAAGGCGGTCAGCTAAGAATCTTACAGACATCTGTTATGTACCATGCAAGCATATTGGTGGGAGATTGTAATGAATGGGAGCCATTATGGCTCGTGAGCTCGTGAATATGGTCCCGGTGCGGCTGTCTGGATAGTGTGTATTATCGTGTTTGACAGGTCATCATGTCATGATTATAATCCTTATAGAACCACATTGACAGCCCGTTACGACTTTGTCTCCAGCTACATGCTCCGATGCCTGCGTTGTGTGTTTTAGTATGGAGGTGTTTGCATAGCCATTGAAACTTCAGGCAGCTATTATTTACGTTAAGCCATTTGAACAAATAACAATTTGCAATATATGTGTGAAATATAGGTTGTTTCTTTAGAATGAACTTTATGTTTTCGTCATAATAATCTGATACAAGTGGATATATTAGATTTCGTTTGAGCTTTTTTCCTCAGAAGGCTAACATGATAAATTGCATTTGTCGGAAGTGTTTTGTTCTTGAAATTAGATTACGAGATGTGGAAGTTTCACACTTGTACATGGCTTATGGTGCCTGACACCTGGTGTTCTGTTTCCAGGAGGTGGATATCATCAAGCGATGCCAGGACAGGATGAGGAACGTCATCGACAAGGCTAATGTCCAGCTCAGGTCAGCTACTGGCTTCAGCATATGTTATTTCTCGTGTAACACTTTAAGATATTCACATAAGTGAGTGAGTGAGTTTGGTTTTACGCCGCTTTTAGCAATATTCCAGCAATATCACGGCGGGGGACACCAGAAATGGGCTTCACACATTGTACCCATGTCAGGATTCGAAGCCGGGTCTTCGGCGTGACGAGCGAACGCACTGACCACTACCCACCGCCCCTGTACTCACATAAGGAAAGGGGCTTAGGACACAGTTATACAACTTTTCATACCCTTTATAGAGGATACAGGAATGATGTTCCAGTTGGTAATGTTAATGTCTCAATAAGGCATCATATTCGACGAAAGGGATTGGTTGAGTATGGGTTTACGCCGCTTCAGCAATATTCCAGCAATGTCACAGCGGGAGATACCAGAAATGGTCTTCACACATTGTACCCATGTGAGGAATCGAACGAGCGAACGCTTTAACCACTAGGCTACCCCACCGCCCCTCGAAGGGGGAGAGTGTATGCATGATGTATCCTGGATCATTCTCTTCTGAATCGGGAGTTCTGTGGCATTAATTATTTTATGTCAAACTAAAAAACAGTATATTTTTTGTCAGCGGACATTTTACCCATATTAATATACTATTTATTTCAGGTGCTCACAGCTCGTCATACATAAATTCTCTTCATTTCAATCAACCCCCCCGTGAAGATCCGGGTTAGAATAGGCCAGTAACCCATGCTTGTCGTAAGTGGCGACTAACGGGATCGAGTGGTCAGACTCGCTGACCTAGTTAATGCATGTCATTGTATCCACATTGTATGGAACGATGTTCATGATATCAATCACTCGATTGTCTAGTTCAGACTCGATTATTTAGACCGCCGTCATATAGATGGAATATTGCTGAGTGCGGCGTTATACAACAAACAAATAAAAATCAAAACTTTATTTTTCATACAGACCATGGTTGTATCCCATGCCCATACATGAGGTATGTCCTACATGTTACACTGAACTGCCCCAAACCATCATCATCATGGTCATATCTCACCGCTACGAGCAGCTATACATTATACTTTATTACCTTAGTATTAATCGGGCTGCTCAACACGAGATAGAAATGGATGAGCGAGACAAACAGATAGCCGAGGTCGTGGACACAGAATGCCACGGGATCAAGAACTCCTCCAGAGGCATAGCGTACCACAACGGCATTCATACAATAGACCCTACGTGAGTAATCCTCCTCTAGCCACTGTAGTCATCTGCTCTGTCTTCTCTCTTAGCCTGAACCGAGCATCTCAGCATGAGCTTGAGAAGGACTCTGGTGACAAGTTCATGGCTCAGAACCTTGATGAGAACTGCCACCTGATGAGGAACAACTCCCGTGGCCTCGCCTACCATAATGGCGTCAACAGGATTGACAATACGTGAGTTGAGTGTGTGACGCACCAACCTGTATCCCACGTGTTGCTGCTGATGCTGTGTGGTTCACCCTGTTCTTGCTTTTCTTTATATTTTCCTTTGTGTTTGTGTTGATTAATGCTTGTTTTGTTTCACAGGATGTTTGTGGCCACAGAGACTCCCGTTATCTCTTACCTCACTCGAAATTCACAATGGCCTCTGAAATAATCCAATATTGACATCACATGGTTAACGGCATTTGAGATAATGGGAGTCTTCTGTTGTTGATTAATATTTGTTTTGTTTTTATAATTGTCTGAAGTCATGCTTACCCTTTATGGGATTGTTGTTTGTATGTGGCAATTCTAAATATCAGCCAAACCAATAACCTTTTTATGTTTGAAAATTATTAACAATGCATGATGGATGTAAATTAACATGAGTAACAATTTATTGCAAGGTTTAAGGAGATAACCTTATGCATATCACCCCACAAGTTTCGGATATATATACATATAACAGCCTATAAACCTCTGCTTCATATTAACCTACTCTGTGTAACCAACGTGTGATCAACGGTACTGTATATTTACCACATACCAAACCTTTGCCCCATCAGCAATATATATCTGTGTATACCCTCATGACCACCAACGCCGCTATCTACACTGCATAGAGGAACACGTTTTATTGGCTTATAACTTTCGGCACATAATTGTACACGCAGGAATCTGCATCAATTTTTGGCTTTTCGTCATCTGAACTGATATGCAGTATTCTCAATTCATCATTCTTACAAGCCATGTTCTTATGTTTCCCCCGCCTCGCAGCGTCTCTGTGCCGGAGACGTGGGCAAAGTTCAGCAACGACAACATCCAGCGTTCCCAGAGCGAGCGCGCCGCCTCCAAGCAGTTGAGAAATGAGATTGAGAGCGTGCTCAACTCCTGCGCCAACGAGATGTGGCAGGAGTGGAACGCCGTCAATGTGGCCCTCACACACAGGATGCAGGAGACCACAGACACCAGGAACAAACTCCAGACCCATCTGTCCAAGGTAGGCCGCGGGGCATTTTACCGCAGGACTCGAGAGACATTGCAAGTTTACATAGGATCAATGTTCACAAGGACAGTCGGATTTTTCACAAATTTTACAGATTGGATTTGGAATAACTTTCCATTCGTTCTAATAGCCTTCTCTGAATCAATGTTTATATTCTTTGTGTCACATTATGACCATTAATGTATTGTCATACTTCTAGAAATCCTATATTCATGCGTTCCACATATGGAACTGGTCTCAGCACAATGCAAGGGAGATAACTTCATAAAAGAGTTCGTCTTGCTTTTTGCTGTTAAATAGGCATCAGTGACGTATACTACAGCTTATCTTGCTTCAACTTTTAGTGTGCATTGTCGTATCTGTTTGTGTGTGGTCTGACGCCGCACTCAGCAATATAACAGCTATATGAGCTATATTGGCATCATGAGCATCGATCCACGCAGTATGATGACATGCATCAACCAAGTGAGCGAGCCTGACCACCCGATCCCGTTGGTCGTATCTGCGTGATCTTTAAATCTCTCTGCGAATCGTCTCTATGGGCTCTGAGACCGCCATGTGTGTTCAATGTCTATTGTTGTATTTCAGGTCCTGCAGGAGATCTTCGACATGGAGAAGAACATCGAGCTCCTGAAGAAGGCCATCCAGGACAAGCAGGCGCCCATGCAGGTCGCCCACACCAGGCTCGACACCAGGATCCGCAGACCCAACGTTGAGCTCTGCCGCGACCCCGTCCAACACAGGTAAACTTTTTCCCTATTACTTCCCTAATACGCCGAACACCCGGGTTCGATTCCCGACATGGGTACAATGTGTGAAGCCCATTCCTGGTGTCCCCCGCCGTGATATTGCGGAAATATTGCTAAAAGCGGCGTAAAACCATAATCACTCACTCACTTCCCTATTACTGTAGCTGATGTCTTTACAAAGACTCCGTGGTCTAGTGATAGAGCGTCCGCCCTGTGAGCGGATGGTCCGGGGTTCGACCCCCCATAAGACGTTAAAAGATGGTACTTGTTGTTACCCTTTCTGGCCATCGGCATTAAGGGGCTAAAACAAGGACTGGTCGGCTCGGAGTCAGTATACGGCGAAATGGCATCTCAGTGTGCTTGTACTATAAATCGGCATCAGTCCGGACTAGTGCAAGCAGCCACACATACACAGGTGCATGCATGTCACTATGTAAGTGCAATAGTCTTGGACGCGACGTAAACCCCATTTCACCTCAACACTATTATGCAGGCACTCCCAGGCAGTCATACACACCAGCGATCATTCTTACATTAATCTGATGATGAGTGTTAGATGAAAATTACCTGTACCTCAGAATGATATCTACAATTCTATGATTGTCTCTATTTCAATGGTCTACTCCGTCGTCAAAAGTAATACGTGGAAGGTACATACATTTATATAGGATAGTTACCGTGTGTTAACCCCAATGTCTTTCCTCTTTCCTTCAGACTTGTGGAAGAGGTCGGCGAGATCTCTGACACCGTGGAGTCACTCCAGGCCAAGCTGCGCATGTCTGAGAATGCCCTCCAGGAACTCCTGCGAACCAAGTCCGCCCTGGAACAGGACCTGTCCGTGAAGAACAACAGCCTCTTCATCGACAGAGAAAAGTGCCTGGGCATGCGCAAAACCTTCCCCATGTCGCCACGCATTGTCTCCGTGTAATGTCGCCTCAAAATAGCTCTCTCACTGATTGTTATATTGACTCATCTTTGATGAACTTGTATGGGGAAATGTTAACACCTTTTATTGTCTGTTTCAAAGGACATAAACATGTTGTTATCAATTCAAGCAGAACTGTTCCAAATGTCCATTACACAGTATTGTTTTCTTTTGAACCAAATCGAATCAGTATTACGTTTGCCACTGCTGGAAAGGTTTCATATTGTCCATAATTAACGAGTTTGTTGAGATGCAATAGTCCGTCCAATTACAAATTTCCAGCATATATATCATATATTGTTGTCTCAATGTAATCAAAGTGGTTTTGTACACAAGCTTTATTGTAAATAGACCGATTTCTTACTGTGTGGTTGACGAACCGAGCTGCAAATTGTTCACTTAAGTACGTTGGATTTTTTAATGCAGAAACTGATGTTACAACATTTTTTGCAATTTACATAATTTCCCGTTTAGGGTGTGAGTGTTTTTAGTTTAAAACCCATTTATCCTTTTGGAAACAATTTAATTCAAAGGTTTATGACAGCGTCATACTTGTATATATACATATATATATATATTTTTCTTTTGGAGTTATGTTTCACCAAGATCTGTGATATACATCTTGATTCCATGCACTCTACTACATGCATTGTGTGAGGTGTCAAGTAAGTGCATGCATCTACACTTGTGATTGTTCTTTCCACACACCGTCTTTCTCTCCTGTCTCTGCTTGCTTTATTCAGATGTTTTATTTTTATTGTAAAAAGAATTTTACGAATACAGTATGTGAGTTATAACAATGACTTTGTTTTATTGTACTATCTGGACGAATTATGTCGGGCAGGGTGGTGGCCAAATGGTTAAAACCTTGGCTCGCCACGCCGTAGGACTGGGTTCGATTTCCAACATGGATAAGTTGTGTTCAGATATTTTTGGTATCATCCGTCGTCATATTGATTAACTAGTGATCAAAGCGGAGTAAAAACAAATTCACCCACACCAAGAACAGTAGAAACGTGTTTTAAATACACTTGTTTGACACATCTGCCAAACAAGTTGAGCAAAAACATGCTCTGTTTATAAAAAGGCGTTCTTGCTCATGGTGTTGGGATTTCGTCAATTATGTTTGTGACTCGCTTGTAGCGATATGCCTCAGATAAAGGGAGATAACCTGTGTAAATGTGTGTTGCTCATCACGCCAAGTTCAAAACATTTATTACATCAGGAGTTATCTCCCATATCAATAACCCAGTAACCCTCAGATGGCGATTAATTACATAGCTATGCATAGCAGTGCAATACGACACATACTGTTTGTGTGAGACCCCATGCTTTCAAAATTAATACTAATAACTATAATTAATTCATATGCTCGTACAATTTTAGGTCCCCCATGAAATGAATATCTCACACTACAAAATATTTTTAAAAGTTCTTATAAAGACATCGACTGATCTCATACAACAGTCCGTAGCATAACGCCCTTCGCGTGGTGTGCTCACGTCACTATTCCAGTTTGTATCAAGAGTAAGGTAGGTTTGAGGAACATGCATATAAATGAGGAAGAATTCTACAACTTGGTTTGTCATGATTCACATACACAGAAACGTCAAAATATTAACAGAGATATGTGCATAAATGGCCAGAAATGGCGTTCGGCCTGACGAGTGAACGCTTTAACCACTAGGCTACCCCATCGCCCCACTCTCATATCATGACCCCTAACCCCCTTGCGACTTGCATCTTCAAATTAACTGAAGGCACGTGGGGTCTCCATTTTAGAGCCAAACTGCTTAAACATTAAAAGGCACTTAACGCGCATCTAAAATGTCTGAAAGTATATATATATATATATATCACGCATAACAAAAAATGAACAAGCGGCTCTAAACAGATTATCAAAGAAGCTGATAAGGGAGGCGCTATAATAATTATGGACAGTAATTATTACCAAGAACTCTCATTGGATATGTTAAAAGATGAATCTTGTTACAGAAAGCTTTCAGACAGTTCGGAGTAATCTATATTACTTAATCTTAAAAGATTGGAATATTCACATTCTCAATGCCTTACTAAAAAGGAAGAGGATTATTTAATTAATTTTTAATCGAAAGAAAGTAATTTTTATGGCCTCCCTTAAGTTCACAAGAGCGCACAGTTCCAAGAAAAATGTCGAACATTGAATTCTGCTTATGTCAAAATAGCCCCCGTAAATGATTTCAAATTACGGCCAATAATTGCGGGACCCAAATGTCCCACACACAGAATCAGTGGCCTTATGGATAAAGTGTTGAAGCTTATAACTGAACATGTCAAGAGCTACATAAAAGATGCCACTGAATTTCCTGAACCAACTTCCCGCCTCAGTCGAAAATGGTACAAAGTTGGTCAGTTTTGATGTAGTTAGTTTATATCAAACATTCCCAATGATCTCGGCATAGAAGCTATTGAATACTGAAATCCGAGGGGGTTGCAAACCTTGTACTAGGTTATTTGGAGGAAAAACTGTACTCAAAAACTGAAGAAAAAATCGGCATTGAATTTGGTCAGGGACTTCAACATAAACGATCCACAGTGTTTCATAGATATTTTACAGACACTCCATCCAAGTTTAATCTTTACTTTAGAGATGAGCGATAACAACCTATCGTTTCTAGATGTAATGGTTACAATTTCAGACAATAACATTGAGACAGATGTACAAACCAACCGATTCCAAGCAATACCTCAATTACAATTCCTGTCACCCCCGTCATACTAAAAACAGTGTCCCTTACTCATTATCACGTAGAATCTGCGCGATAGTATCTAATTCAGTTAGTGCACAATATAGACTCGATGAACTGATGGAGTCACTAATAGCAAGAAACTACCCTAGAAAAATAGTGGAAGACGCAATAAACAAAGCGAAATCACAAAACCGTTGTGATTTTTTAAAACCTAAAGATAAACCTAGCGAGAGTGTTCTCCCTTTTGTAACAACCTTAAATCCCCCAAACCCGGAAATATTTGGAAGTGTTCGGGAAACACTGTATTCCTTAAATAAGTGTAAAGAACTAAAACAAAAAATATCACAAAATAAACTTATTAAAAGTAAAAGACAGAGCCAAAAACTGAAACAGATTCTTACTAGGGCGTCTTTCTCAAATGGAAAACAAGAATGTAAAACAATACAAAAGTGTAACAGACCAAATTGTGGTACTTGCCCTCATGTTTTACAATGATGTTCTTTTACATTCAAAGACGGAAAAACTTTCTCTGTCCGTGAAAATATGAATTGTGCTTTAAAAAAACATGATTTATGTCGTACAATGTGCTGGATGCAAGGCCGAATACATTGGACAGACAGGGGACACCCTAAGAGGGTCCACCAACAACAAATAAGGGACCCCTCAGCGCAGTGTGAGGTTTCAAATGATAAATTTATATCTACAGGTAACCCAGCTCTACATTGAAAACACCGTATGTTTGTCTCCATTCTACCATGACTAAATAAAGCGCGAACTCTTTGGTGTTAGCAAATATACTGAGTGAAGCGGCATGGGTTGAGTTCAGTGTTTTGAGTGGGTTATCGATCTGAATTATGGAATCACCGAACAAAATATGGTGCTGTATATACGCAAGCAGTTTGTTTACACCGTAATACTTCACTCGAACATATGGTAGACATTGAAAGTATATAAGCACGGCAACTTGGTAAGCTAACATGAGGTGGGCATCCCTAAAGAAAACAAAGCAAGCTTTGCAAGGCTTTCGCTCAACATCGCGCGTCATGATTATGACGTCATATCGCTCATTGTGGCGCAAAAGATATGACGTCACAGTCATATGTAGAAATGCTCCAAAATTTCAAGCTCTCTGCTGTCTCCAAAACGTAAATACATTCCCTTTGTTGATTTCTGTCGGGTTTTTCTGCACGAAATATATTGCCACACATCCTTTGAATATTGTAGTAACCGCATCTGTGCATTTTGTAACCTGTAATTGTGGATATAGTTATTTAAATCACTCTCCTACCCAGAGTTCCATGCGGCCGGCAGCCAGCTAGCATAGTACCTCTGCCACAGGCCAGCGCCATGTGAAGATTCGTCACATCTTTCACAGTCCATTCAAGATATAGCATATGCTTTTCATCCGTTTCATGTTTGACAAGTCTACACAGTTTCATAAACAAATGTCAAAGAATGGTTAACTTTCATTGAAAAAGTATGCAAATACGTAAAAATCTACTTGTATTTGCGTAGTTATTCTATGTTTACATTGGTTGTACGGCTCCACGTGCTGTCATCGAAGCCCAACGGAGAGCTATCGACACGGTCACTTTGATGCATAAATATATATTGTCATGCAACTCACTGTCGCAGTTGTAGTAGCATATCTATATAGTTATGCAAAACAATATGTAAAGCGCCCCCAAATACTTGCATTAGTCCGTTCTATACTGATTTCTGAAAAAGCGCGTTTGTTTACAAACAAGAGAAAAGTCCGGTCACGTGATATGCAAATTAGCCTGTGGCAGTGGTGTTATGCTGAGTCACCACTGCGACGGAGTGTGTATTTAAATATGCCTACCGACAATGACTGAAAATAGTACTATTCTATGAATATTAGCTTCCGCGGTGATGCGGCCGTCAAACCAGCTGTTTCAATCAGAGGGGGCTTATTGTGATTTAATAGCCGAGCAGAATCAAGTAAATTCCAAATTTATGGTATAATTAATTATACAGCTCATCTTTGGACTTTTGTATCATGTTATCTATCTATCTATCTATCTATCTATCTATCTATCTATCTATAACGAACATGCTTATAACGAACTGACGGATGTAACGAACTTATTTTTTTGTCCCGACTATTTCCTATAGTATGCTGTATATATGCTTTTAAGGAACTACGGTTATAACGAACTAGAATTAGTGGTCCCTTTGAGTTCGTTATAACCGTAGATTACTATATATATAGTTGGTCGTAGTTGTACCGGAGTGAGTAACGTATAGAAGCGAACCGCTCCATGCGACCAGCATAGTACCTTTGCCACAGGCCACCGCAATGTGACGATTCGTCACATCTTATAGTCCATTCAAGATATTGCATATGTTTTTCATTTTTGACAAGTCTACATATCTGGATAAACATATGTCATAGAATGGTTAACTTTCATTGAGAAAATATCCTAAATCGTGAAAAACTATTTCCATTTGCGTAGTTATTCTATGTTTACATTGGTTGTACGGTTCCACGCGCTGTCATCGAAGCCCAACGGAGAGCTAGCGATACCGGCGCTTTGATGTGTAAATATGTATTGTCATGCAACTCACTGTCGCAGTTGTAAAGCGCCCCCCCCAAAACTTGCATTAGTCTGTTCTATTCTGATTTCTAAAAAAAAGCGTTTCTTTACAAACAAGAAAAAGTCCGGTCACATGATATGCAAATTAGCCTGTGGCAGTGATGTTATGCTAAGTCACCACTGCGCCGGAGTGTGGAAGCGAACGTAAAATGTCTCCAACCGGGTGAAAGGGCGTGAGCATGCGTATGTTTTACATCATCCGGGAACTAATGATTACGTCACCCGTTTGCTGCGTGTGCATGCCCTTCTGAGCCGACGAGACGGGAGTAGACTTCTGTACATCTAGCTTGGTCACACTGACAGCAGCTGTCTTGTGTTCGTCGACATCCGAAATTTCAAAGTGAGAGTCTATCTTGCTCTAAATGCTAACAAAATAACTGTATGTTTAAGTTCAGTCCAGTAATGTGGAACACTGCATCGCGGCATCCCTCACTGCTATTATGCATGCCATGGCTGAATCCTAGCCTGTACTATGTAATATCACACAACCTGAGATCGCGGATCCGACAACATATTGCTTGTTGGTTAAATGTGCAACTGCATCACGACATTCACGCTGTTATCATCAAAATGGCGTTAAAACTTTAAGTCTTCAGATTACACCTGCGTGGCGTTCAACGCCCTTGCCCCGTTTAGAAGTCAAAGATTGTCGACACATTAGGTCATCGTGACCTACTTTTGCAGTGGGCGGTAGTTTGCCCTCTGCAGGTCGACACTGATGCGGCAACCCGAAGAGGTGGATCGTGTTGTAGATATGTCACCCGACATAGTACCTTGCAGCATAGACTTGTGCATGTTATTGGTCATTTCCTTAAATCATAATGGCATCTGGTGTTCGTCTTTGTGAAACCGTAGATTATCTGATAACTTCAACTGTTGAAAATGTACATGTACAGTAAACTACGTTTATTTCGAACACGCTTATAACGAACTGACGGATATAACGGGCTTACTTTTTTGTCCCGACTATTTGTTGTAGCTATGCTGTATATATGCTTTTAACGAACTAAATTAGTGGTCCCTTTGAGTTCGTTTTAACCGTAGTTTTCTGTTCAACAAATGTTCCGCTCCCTATTGTATTTTGATTTTCTTTTGTCATTAAAGATTCATGTCGTCGTGTCAATCATTTGTTCATTAGCTATATTCATCGAAATACATACCCGGTATGTGTTTCGCAGTCCAAGCATTATTCATGTTGAAACTCACTTTGTAAATCTAACTCTATATACATTGTGTTATGTTTATAACTAATAGTTCACCATAACAGTAATTACACAGAGGCAATGTCTCAATTGCAATCTTGGAACTAAATACAACAGCTGGACTAAGGGCGGAAAGGGGCATATCTCCCTTTAAAGGGCCGACCTCCTTTTTTCCACACTAGGCCACTGAAAACACATTTGTTTCAAGACAGTAAAATCATTCTTTCCAATTGCTGAGAAGGCCATATGGCTATATGACATGAATACAAAGCAGGTCAGGGTACATTTCTACAATACAATATATATCAATAGTCACGGTAACTGGTAAATTAAATCTTATCCTTAAATAGGTGCATGCTTTCAAAGACACGTAGCGTGGAAAATGCACCTTGACAAAATTATTATTGTGAAAGTATTTTAGTCTTCTTAGTAAGTACGATTTATACAAATGAGGATGCTTGAAAAGAATATGTAAAGAATTGTTTTCTTATATCGTCATAAAATGATACAAAACAAGTAAAAAGTCATGCCTTGGATATGATTAAAACTACATAATTGACAGATTCCGCCTTCTCATTGAATTGCACAGTATCTACCTGATTTAATATGGAGATCGTAAGGGCAGCATCTGAATCGGACACATAGTGCTCTCTATTTTAATTATTGGACAAAGGCAGGGCAGTAATATACACCTGCTATACAGATAATAAGGATAACGTAGTGGGCGAGAAGGGAAGTTGTGTTTATTAATACATGTATACACTAGACAATAGCCCTTAAGTTTAACTGCTTTAACTAACCTAATTAACGTGATCCTGCAATGAAAGAACAGATCTGCCAAATGTATCCACACAAACTGCATTTGGAGCATATGTTCAGCATGGTTACTCAACTTCAGAAAGGTCATTCTCGGCAAGCATGGGTCACAAGGGCGTAGAATAGGTCCATAACCTTGTACAGTATAGTAGTGAGTGAGGGTTGTTTTACGCCGCATTGGTAACGTCACGTCGGGGGACACCGGAAAGGGTTTCCACACACTGTATCCATATGGACGTCTATATATAGTACGTTACGGTAGAGATGGTGACGGCAGTGTTACCTGCATGCCTGATTGTGTCACATCGTACCTGACGGCGTGGTCGTTGCTATGTTGGGGCAGGGGCGGCCCAGTCGTCTAAGGCGCGCAGTTTCCTTTTGCAGGGTTGCGTCCGTTTGGACCTATGGTAG
Source organism: Haliotis cracherodii (assembly GCF_022045235.1). Lineage (NCBI taxonomy): Eukaryota > Metazoa > Mollusca > Gastropoda > Lepetellida > Haliotidae > Haliotis > Haliotis cracherodii. The sequence continues at coordinate 81,260,273 of NW_027266275.1, forward strand.
GTTCGAATCCCGGTTCGCCCAGATTATATTTCTTGGTTTGTCTGCACCATACCCGTCACCACCAATGTGGCAAATGTCTGAGACTTACATCACTTCGGACTGACACGCTGTGATATAGCTGGAATAATGTTCAAAGCGGCGTTAAACCCAACTCTCTCACTCACTCACTCACTCACGTTGCTCATGGTACCAACACGTTGTTTGATGAACACGGGATTGTTAACATGCCCCCTGTTATACCTGCAACCTCACTGACTATGGCACTATATAGCAACATACCTTCACTCATCGGATGCACCTTTCCCCATTAAATGGTGGGAATCTAATCTATTAAATTAAATGTTATTAATTATGTATGTTTACACTGAGTCTATGATCTGAGCTCTTGGAATGGTGTTCAATGGAACTCGTTAGTAGAAATCATCACGATTGACCGAATTCATTCTTACGGAGTAGGTTTTTTTGCAAGTATCCCTGACAGTAATCAATCGTCGGGTTTCCGCTCTTGTAAATCTCTTCATATGTGCTCAGTAGGTGCTTGAGGTCATGCAGTGGTGTTGTGTATAGTGAGGGGATTTGAAATTGGGTTTAACGTCGCGTTAAATTGATCGCCTTGGTGTATCTACGTGCGGGTGTGTGGGGGTGTGGGGGTGGGGGTAGGGGTGGGGGCGTAATTGACAACGACGAAAACAGACCTGGTAACAACGAGTATCTTTTAACGTATTTTGGTATTTGGTCGATGATGGCACCGCAGACCTGACTGTCTCCAGTGGTGTTTTGGGAGTACATTTTTACGAAGAGCATTTGCTGGAAGTGCAACTAGGGCATCTGCATGTAACTCGCCATTGCTTGATCCGATTCGACCTTAAACCTCAATTAATACACATAGCTTTTATGAATATAATTGTTTTAGGTGCTAGCAGGTGGTCTAAATCAGACTATACAATCCTGGCGGAAGTGGGTTAGTTTTCAGGAGTTTTCAAGGAATGTGTTCATGAGATACTTATCCCTGTAAAGAGAAACTATAGAAGACCAAAAAGGGGCACCGTGGTCGACAGTCTGGTGCTAATTTCCATTCTATGTGTCAGACACTGCAGTCAGTGGTTTGGGTGAAAGAGACATTGTCTATGTGTAACTATGGTGATCATTAACTACCATTGTCACCATGCACTCACTCCTTTCCGTAACCTGCAAGGTGGTCAGGCTCGCTGACTTGGTTGATGCTTGTCATCGATCCCAATTGCGTGGATCGATGCTCATGATATCAATCACTGGGTTGTCTGGTCCAGACTCGATTATTTATAGACCGCCTTCATATAGCTGGAATATTGCTGAGTGCGGCGTAAAACAACAAACCAAACCGTAACCTGCAAGAAGATTCGTCCCCCTATGGATGAATGTTATGTGTGAAAATACGACAAACAAACCACAATGCGCGTATGACTTCAAGTACTTCGGTCAAAGAATCCCTCCGAAATAATTTTTCATTTGACATATGACTTGCACCTAAACATATTTTAGGAGGAATATTTGTATCATTCCATGGCTCACAAAACATATTCTCATAATATGGCAAGTGTATATTTAAATATATAATGACATTTCTGATTATCCCCGTCAAAAGTAGTATATATTTTAAAATATCAGTTAGCAGAACAAATACTAGGTGCTTTAGGGATTTAAATCAAACCTGCTGGGTCTGGCAAGTTTAGTATGTGGTACCCCTTTAATGCTATACAATTATTCTCCTCCGTTCTCCAACCCGTTTTTATTCATCAGTTATTTACGAGTTTTCACACGCATTTCTGGTGTCCCCCTGGCGGATATTGCTCGAATAGTGCAAAAGCGGCGTAAAACCATACTCGCTCGAGTTTTCACAGCCAACATGAGAAACACGTGGGTCATTATCAAATATGTACCCTTTTTATGTCAGTAATCTCTATCTTTCATAAAGTTTAAGGTAGCCCTTAACTGTCATACTTAATATTTCAGTGGGGAACCAAATTAAAATATATCATCGAACATTTGCCTTGTCAATGCTTTATTTTTGTGGTGGAGTGGTATATAGTCTGAAATTGTTGAAATATCACTGTCAATAGACACCGAATGTTTTTTTACAGTGAACATATTTAAGATTTTAGGTCATATACGTGAGTTTATTTGTTGTTATTTTATTTTTATTTCCTCTATGTTCCTATCTTAAAATAATACCAAATAAGCAAAGCATGTCTGTCTAAAATGTTCCTGTCCTTGGTGTTACCATTTGTTTAATTAGGTGTAAGAGTTATCCAAGAAGGTAAATGAATGCTCCTTATATCAATTCCTGTCTTCCATGGAGAAAAGTGTTTTCTGAGTCAAATGAAGAAAAAGTTATTCCAACTGGAAAAAGGTAACACCAAGCAACATTTTATGAAAGTTCAATGTCCTTGGTGTAACCTTGTTATAAAGAAAACTATTTCATTAACAAAACATCCTTACATGCCTAGTAGAAGAATTAAATGCGCTGTTGTCGGCTACTATACAGGGAGCAGTCATTTGTATTTCCATTTCATGTTGAATGAAAATATGTCTGTGGTGGTACTGTCCTTGGTGTTACCTGAATCATGACCAAATGTCCTTGGTGTTACTTAATATGTTCCTTGGTGTTACGAAGTATGTCCTTGGTGTTACTTAATATGTCCTTGGTGTTACTTAATATCTCCTTGGTGTTACTCAATATCTCCATGGTGTTTACTTAATATGCCCTTGGTTTCACGTAATATGTCCTTGGTGTTACTAAATATCTCCTTGGTGTTACTTGATATGCCCAACTACTTAATATGTCCTTGGTGTTACTTAATATCTCCTTGGTGTTACTTAATATCTCCTTGGTGTGACTTAATATGTCCTTGGTGTTACTAAATATCTCCTTGGTGTTACTTAATATGTCCTTGGTGTTACTTAATATGCCCTTGGTGTTACCACAAGTCAGCAATTAGTAACTTTGAATGGACAATGGCTAAACATGTCTTGTGCCTTTGAAATTACAACACTTTAATGATATTAACATTAAAATTTGTATTATTATTGAAACACTCTTAGGGTTAGATTAAGCTAAATGTCCTTGGTGATACTTAATATGTCCTTGGTGTTGCCCCAAGTCAGCAAGTGATAACTCCGTGTTAGTGTTAATGGGTAAAACATGTCTTGTGCCATTCTAACTCTTAACTCATATTAACACTTAAATGTTTGAAAACACCCTAAAGGTCCCTTTATAATCACTGTCTTCGGTGTTACTTAATATGTCCTCAGTGTTAATAAGTCAGCAGTATTAACTTCAAAGAAAACATTGTGAAACAAAAAGTCTGATGCTATTGCAAATATGCAACACCAACTATAGTGCATGATTTCCTACTGAAAGATTATTGCTGAGACCATATACCTGTATACAGTCACCGATTATTGTGACGTGAAAGAACATGACATGAGTAATGGTAATGTCCTTGGTGTCACCACCTCGTCTTTGTTGTTACCGCCTCGTCTTTGGTGTTACCGCCTCGTCTTTGGTGTCACCGTTTTGTCTTTGGTGTTACCAGAGGAAATTCTAAAAATGATGCAAAAATACAGATTTGGCCGTTTTTCAACGTTTCTGTTTTCAATGAAAACAAATGACTATTCAAAGTTTCTTGACGTGAAATTGTGTATGCACATCAGTCAAGGGCTGAACCTTTACCATTTGTTTACGAGGTTTTTTATAAAGTTTCAATTTTCATATTCCCCAGCAAACATAAATGTAGGGAGGGTTTCTTTCTGGTTCGAAACTCATACACATTATGTTGTGTCTTCACGACACTTTACAAACACATCAGGCTAGTTGGGACTTCAGTCAATTGTTAAAAAAGAAACAGAACACTTGTGCATTTATAATACAAACCATATACGGATATAGGTGACATTGACCTTTTTTTACCTTTCCACATTCATCATGCTCTTGATATGCTCCTAAAGATATGCTACTAGAGATATGCTCCTAAAGATATGCTACTAACGATATGGTACTAAAGATACCCTCCATTTTGGCCAATGTAAACAGTTCGATACAAATTCCGAAAGTTGTATTTTTACTACTCGTGCAGTATAGGCTACATGACATCAAGGTTAATATAGATTAACATTAGGAACATGAAAGAATCCGGTGTTTTTTAACTTCTTTTGAGTAGTATATATTAAAGGACAACTAAACTCAAAGACTCATGTCAGGGGCTACGGGTAGTCTGAACCGACCCCTATCCCTAATAACCTGATTGCCGTCAGAGTTGGACCGGTTGGTCAGGCCTGGGATTTCATCGAAAAAAATATATTGACCCGAAAATTCTGGAAAAAATAATAATGCTTAAAACTGTTTGATAAAATGAGAAATTGCCTGCCACAAAAATGACATTGCTGCAGTGTTTTTTCTTAAAAAAAATTCAGGCTCATAGTTCTAAATTAAAAAAAATATCTGGTTACCAAATTCCAGTCCCCACCTTTGATGTATTCAATTATTGTCTCTGTTGTAGATGACTCAGAAGTTGGGGTTTGTCGAGAACTTCGGCTTGAGTGGAGCTGCCGCAGTGATCTCCAAGACAGCAGCCGCCCCGATCGAGCGTGTTAAACTCTTGGTGCAGAATCAGGATGAGATGATCAAAGCCGGACGGCTCAAGGAGCCATACAAGGGTGTGATCGACTGCACTCTCAGAACCTTCCGTACTGAAGGATTCTGGCCCTTCTGGAGAGGAAACTTGGCCAACTGCTTGAGATACTTTCCAACACAGGCGCTCAACTTCGCCTTTAAAGACCAGATAAAGGCTACATTCAAAACTAGCAAAGACGCGTCCTATGCCACGAAGTTCGGCATGAATGTCATGTCTGGGGGTTGTGCTGGAGCTATGTCGCTGTGCTTCGTGTATTCCCTGGATTACGCACGTACCCGTCTGGCCAACGACGCTAAGGCTGCTGGGAAGGGAGCTTCGGATCGTCAATTCAATGGCTTGATTGACGTTTACAGAAAAACCATCAAGTCAGATGGCTTTGTCGGTCTTTATCGAGGCTTCGTCATCTCTTGTGTAGGAATCATTGTCTACAGAGGATGCTACTTCGGCTTCTACGATACCCTCAAGCCTATACTGCTAGGGGAGAAGGCGAGCCTGGCCGCGTCCTTCGCGCTCGGCTATGTCGTGACCATCAGTGCTGGTCTAGTGTCCTACCCCATCGATACTATACGGCGACGCATGATGATGACGTCAGGGGAAGCCGTCAAGTACAAGGGATCCATCGACTGCACCCTTCAGATCCTCAAAAATGAAGGCTTTTTGTCTTTGATGAAAGGAGCTGGTGCTAATATATTGAGGGGCGTGGCAGGGGCGGGCGTGTTGTCTGGATTCGACAAATTCAAGGAGTATTACATAGCCTGGAGAGTTTCCTAAGTGACATTGTACAGCGCTTGTCCAAAAGTGCTTGTCCCAAACCTCAGTTGTTTGGCGTTATTCTTCTGGGTAAAAAACAATTCTATTCCTTTAATAGCGCTTTAGAAAGGACTGGTAACCTATCATGCATAAATATCTGTTTCCATGAATATACTTCGCCTGGAATCTGATAGGCACCCCACAGACCCACCAAATTAACCTTACGGTCATCTACACGAACTTTTAACCTTATGACCATAACCATGTTTCGGTATGTGACGTCACTGGCGTATACGTTGATGTGTGTGTTATGCTGAAATATTGCCGACGTGACTTACAACGTTAACCCGCTCTTTGAACTAATGTCACGTGAATTGTTTCAGCTTTGGTTGAACTTGAGACAACCGTCCTATTGTACATGTTTGCATGATGAAATATGCTTGGGATTTCACAACAAATGTTTTTTTTGGTTGCTACCATGCAGTATTCGTGTAACAAATCACATTTCGCCCGCACCCCCACCCCCAGCCCCACCTCCACCCCCGAATAAGCTTGAAAGTATAGCGTTTGTATGTACCCTTGTTTGAGACCCGTGGGTGGATCAGGTTCGGTTTATGGAAGAGTGTTGTGTTGTTCATAGGCTACAGATTATATAACCTAGATCCAGCTGATATTGTGTTGGTGTTATTTTAGGAAAATGTACCGTATTTGTGTTACTACGAAACATTTCTCGAAACGTATTGTCTTATTTCTGCTGACCAATACAATTTATACAGAACGTGTCTTTTGTGATTCATGACCCGCCCGGATGCCGGAATTGGTCCCCCATCAACCTTTGCTTTTCGTAGGAGGCGACAGAATAAGTAGGATGGTAAGATTTGGTGACTTGGCTGATTGCCGCCACCGTACCCCGTGTGTAGCCTGGTTCTGTGTGTATGCTGCGCTGGCGCTACAGTGTAGTACTAGCGCAGCATATACAGGGAACCAGGTTGACCCCTTGGGACGTTGCTCAAATCAGCCTGCGGCTTGACTGGTCCATTACAGGCCGTCGTCATAGAGATGGAAGTGTTTCGGCGTTAAACAACAACAAAAAATAAGAACTTTGCGGATTGGAAACACGTATCTGTGCGTACGTCCAGTTGAAGACCCAGCAGGCTTAGTTCTATTATAAAATCACAAAACTGAATATGAGGTGAGGTGAGGTGAAATGGGGTTTGACGTCGCGTCCAAGATTATTGCACTTGTATAGCGACTTGCATGCACGTTTGTCGCTGCTTGTACTAGTACGGACTGATGCCGATTTATAGTGCTAGCCCACTGAGATACCATGCCACAGTTTAACATGCATTCTCGAATCAGACAGTAAACCAGGCCGACCAGTCCTTGTTTTAGCCCCTTAATGCCGAGGGCCAGACAGGATAAGAACGAATTTTTAAACGTCTTTTGGTATGACGTGGCCGGGAATCGAAACCTGAACCTTCCGCTCTCCAGGCGGATGCTCTACCACTAGACCACGGAGGCGGTCAAACTGAATATGAACACTTAAGTGTTCCAACAGATGTGACAACGTGGAGCTGTGACAGGGAAACGGCTGTTCTTGGGACAGAGTTCATCTGATTGACAATCAGTGACCATGGAATAGCGGAGGACTATGCCCAGTCTAGCAGTCCTATAGCAAGTTTCACTCACATCCTTAACACCACTGTAACCTGCTAACTCAAATTGTATGAAGTAGGTCAATCTGGAAGTTCACTATTCTAATTATAGACGGTACATGTCTCAAATTGACACTGGACGCTAATAACAACGGAAACTGGATCCACGCCGTGGAGGAGTCCCTCTTTAAGTTACATATACTACACAAAAGAAGTAACAGAACTCACGATTCTTTCTTGTGGCTACAGTTAATCTATCATGCCGTGACATTAACAACAGTCATATGAAAAGTCGGTTAATACTATGACAGATTCAGTATAGTCATATGAAAGAATCAGGTGTTCTTTCACTTCTTTTGAGAAGAATATTAATCATTCGCTCGTCAGGTCGCTTGTTTGATTCTCCGCATATGTGTTTAGAAAAGATGGTGTAATGTCTTGACTCGTTCATTCTCCAGGTAATATTTTTTCATGCCCTGAGAGCGGAAGGTCCGAAGTTCGATCCCCGGCCACGTCATACCAAAAGATGTCTAAAGATGGTACTTGTTGTTACCCTGTCTGACGCTCGGCATTAAGGGGCTAAAACAAGGACTGGTCGGCTCGGAGTCAGTGTACTATGTCTAAGTGGGGTATTCATGTTACGCTGCGGCATGGTATCTCACAATAAATCGGCATCAGTCCGGACTAGTACACGCACGCACGCACGCACACGCACACACACGCGCGCGCGCGCGCCACGCGTGCAGCAAACTGTGCATCGGGCGGTCTGTGACTTTGTTGATAGAAATCAATTGGGTGGATCGATGCTCATGATGTCAATCACTAGATTGTCTGGTCCAGGCTCGATTATTTTCATAACGCTGGAATGTTGCTGAGTGCGGCTTCACAGCATCGCTTGCACATATCAAGACGGCATTTTCGAACTTGAAAAATGTTGACAATTTAATTACAACTTATTTGCTCATGCTTGCCTTGTATAGCCACTACCACGAGTAACGAAGGCCATAACTCGCACGTGCATTTTGCGTTACTGTTTTCCTCCATGACATTTTTGAACAAGTGTGGAAACAATGCCGTTTAAGACATTGCAAATCGACAATGGCTGCGTTTTGGCGCACCGTTTGTCGAATATCAGGCCATCAACATTTTCCAATAACATATATCCAATTTATATACCGGATTTATTTTTTGTGTAGTCAGGTTCAATGAACTACATACTGTCTGTGCGTTTCTTTTTTTGAAGAGTGTATTTAACTTTGAATAAAACTGAAAAAGGGCCAGTACAATGGCCATAACAAATACTATTCTCATGACAACTAGGGGTATTGTTGTCCCAGCCGTCTAAGACGCCGCAAATCGCTGTGCAGAGTTGCGTCCTTTGGGCACGCCAGAAACCTATGATTGTGGGTTCGAATCCCGGTTCGCTTCGAATATGTTTCTAGGTTTGTCATCACCATACCCGTGCTCGTGGGTTTCACCGAAGTGGTAAACGTCTGAGACCTGCCATATTGAGCTGACACGCCGTGATATAACTGGAATAATGTTCAAAGCGGTGTGAAACCCAACTCACTCAAACACTCATGACAACTTATCCAAGCGAAACGTCATCCCTATAAAGAATCTTGGTTGGTTGGTTTGATGTTTAACGCCGCACTCTGCAATATTCCAGCCATATGACGGCGGTCTGTAAATAATCGAGTATGGAGCAGAAATCCAGTGATTGATATCATGAGCATCGACCCACGCAGTTGGGATCGATGGCATGCATCAAGCAAGTCAGCGAGTCTGACCACCCGATCTTGTTAGTCGCCTCTTACGACAAGCCAGAGACCATATATATCGGTATATGGTCTCTGGACAAGCATATTCGCCTTTTACGGCAAGCATGGGTTGCTGAAGACCTATTCTATCCCGGATCTTGACGGGCCTATACAACTATTGAGTAGTACGTATGAATGGTAGTGATACCAGTACTGAGTGGCTGAATGTGGTTCTACGCGGCAGTATCCCTACTAAATCACGACAGACAGTAAAATCAAGCTGGGGCAAGCAACCCATGCTTGCCGTAAGAGACGAATATGATTGTCGTAAGAGTCGACTAACGGGATCGGGTGGTCAGGCTCGCTGACTATGCATGTCATCGTATCCCGATTGCGTAGATCGATGCTCATGATATCGATCACTGGATTGTCTGGACCAGACTTGGTTATTTCCGAACCGCCGTCATATAGCTGTAATATTGCTGAGTGTGGCGTTAAACAACAAACAAACATAACATAAAGTAAACATAACGAACTTTACTCTGTGGACACATGTCTTCAAGAAGAGACAATTATTATAATTGTTCAACCATGCGAGGGATGTGTTAAATAAATTCAGTAAACCGTGGGCCGCCGAAAATCCAATTGTTGCTCCCTGACCTCACATATGTGTGTCTATGTGTGTCTAAACAACACATGCTATACTAATAAAGTGTTATCCCAAATATAACATTTGTAACACATGCATAGCATAATAGTACTCATACTCCAATGAACTCACACAAAGTGAAGGTCAATTCTTAAATGTTTTTTTAAAGTATAAAAAAATGACAAATATCAAAGTGTACACTTGCTTCAAAACGCTTGCTGAACATTTCTTATCTGTAATGTCAATATGTCAATTCTATATGTTTGAATTTTAACTGTTTGGTTTGAGAAACATAGCCTATCGTGATCCATAGCAGTGCACGCATCTTTTGCTCCCCTCGTGTCGCTGCTTGGAGTTTTAAGGTTGAGTAATGGCCCTTGAGTAGAAAGCGCCATCTATAAACCGGATATTGCAGACGGACCACGTGGGGGACATTGTGAGATACTGAACAGTTGTAGAGCTTTCAGAAAGACATGAAATTTTCCATACCCGAATCTGATTCTTCAAGCAGTATGACCAAGAAAGATCAAACTAAAAAGGATAAGGTAAGTTTGAATATTTACAGTCTATGAGACACGTTTTGTATGTTGATCATAGGATCCACATTAGACTTAGAAACAACTATCTGCATCGCACCATGCTGGAAACACTGACTGTAGTCAATGATCAATGGTGTTATCTCGGAGATCAGTTTTACACTTACTTACCTCATTTGTATGATGTCGTATAAAACCTAGCGATTATTTTGTCATTTTGGAATGTTACGTTATTCTTCTTACTCAGTTTGACGAGATTCATAAAATTATGTTCAGTAAAATTCCGTCAGCCACGTGGTGACAATATTTCATATCTCGTGTTTACGTAGTGTTCATTTGTATACTAAACATGGTAAATATCTCAGTTTCGTAGTAATAAGCTTTGGGATAGCAGGTTTGAGGACTTGTGGGAAATACCTTACCACAATAATAGTAATTAATATTCTAGAATATCTTGATAACGGTAATATAACCATTATCATTCAAATCAATGCCATGATTATTTATTACCATGATGTAACAAACAATGAGATGTCGAGACATCATGAGTTCATTATGTGGTTTGAACTTTGTAGTTTGGCATTATAGGAGAGAATAGGTCTTCAGCAACTATGCTTGTCTTAAGAGGCGACTAACAGGGTCAGGTGGTCAGACTCGCTGGCTTGGGGGATGCATGTCATCATATTCCAATTGCATGGATCAATGCTCATGATATCAATCACTAGATTGTCTAGTCCAGACTCGATTATTTACAGACCGCCGTCATATAGTTGGAATATTGATGAGTGCACCATCAAACAACAGACAAACAAACAAAACTTAAACAGGCACTTGAATCTGCTAGAATGCGACAATGACCACTGACCAGTCACCACATTACTGTCAAATTAAATATATAAGAGTGCTGTCTTTTAAGAAATCTACACATGCATATTATTAGTTCTTATGAATATTTTTAGTTAAAAACTCATTTTATTTTTTAATAAATATTTGATTCTTGTGTCAACATGGTCAACGAATTCAATTCATGAAGCGATATGGTTCCAATTACTAAATGCACAAATGAATCTTTACAGCACTGATGGTTGATACCAGTCATTTGTGGTAACCTTGTGGTGAGCATGTTCAGCTGAATGTATTCATGCTTTGTGGTAAATATGGCCTCATGCGACTCATTACCTACAAGGGCCCGGTCATCTAAGGCGTTTCAATTCACTTTGCAGAGTTGCATCCCTTGGGCACGACAGAAACCTATGATTGCTGGTTCGAATCCCAGTTTGCCCTGATTATGTTTCTATATTTGTGAAGTGGTAAACGTCTGAGGCCTGCATCACTTCGGGCATTAAACTGACACACCGTGATATAACTGGAATACTGTTAAAAGCGGCGTTAAGCCCAACTCACTCATTAGCTGCAACATCTAATGGTAGAAATTAAAGAACATCCATCAGAGTTATCTCCCTTTTACTAACCTTTTTTAGACTCGACAAGCCATCGTGACACCTATCCAAAATAATGTTTACCGTAAACTGTGATAAACTCTTTGCATTGGTTGGTTAGATTACTTAAAAAAGAAGTGCCTTGAATGGGTTAAACATTTATTTTGAAGTTCGATCATTGATTAGAAAAAATCAATTAATGATTGAATAATGATGGATCACAAATTGTAAATTAAGATGTTGATGTTGATAACGTTAAGTAAACTGTCAAATCTTTGTTGATAATTTATTGCACTCTGCTACACAAAAATATTTACAAGGAAACATTGGCGCAGTCACCCATCTATGATCAGACCATGTCCCTAAAGTTGCATTTAGATACATGGGGTGTCCCTAGATTTAAGTGCAATGCCTGGGTAATTAAGTCACTCTCGGTGACAGACCTACTCATCTGACCATACTGACGTGGTATGCACATCCTGTAAGATCAAAAGCTGTTGCCCTTTCAAATCAATACTGAGTAAGTCACCTGCAGGAGTACTTGGTGAATATATACTAGACACTGCTATTAACGCTTCAGTAGTTCTCCAGTACAGGTGCAGACAGCAGACACTTTTTAAAAAGTTAAAAACCTTCCCCCCTTCAGGGATTTATCTAGGATCCAAACTGTCAATTTGGGAAAGATCTTGATTCTGTTCAAAATTTCCTTATTTTCTGAAATTCTGAGAAATTTATGATTCAAATTGTTAATTTTTGCTGTCATTTGCTTCAGGCTTAAGGCTGGATAGCAGCGTCTGAGCAGATCTAGATAAATTCCCAACTGTTTTTTTAAACAAAACTATAATTAATCAGACCCACAACAGCAATGTTATTCTGGCTTAGTGGGGCGATGGGGTAGCCTACTGGTTAAAGCGTTCGCTTGTCACGCCAAAGACCCAGGTTCGATTACCCACATGGGTACAATGTGTGAAGCCCATTTCTGGTGTCCCCCGCCGTAATATTGCTGGAATATTGCTAAAAGCGGCGTACAACAATACACACTCACTATTCTGGCTTAGTCATGTTGATGCAACGACAGTGTCATGATTTCTCTTTCATTACATGTCAGAAGTCCAAGAAATCTGACAATAACACTGAAGAGCAGGCTGAGAATGGAGATGCCAGTAGCATGGAGGTGGACTCCCCGGAGAATGTGAATGGTAAGAGAACCTGAAAACACCACGAGCCTCAACTCAAGAAATGAGTTACGCACAATGCAGCGTTTTGATTGCACCATTTGGTAGGACGTTATGAAAGGAGTCTGTAGTGTGATGTGATTCTCATAGAAATGAGGCCCTTGAAGATCCGAGGCAGAATAGGTCTTTAGCAACCCATGCTTGTCGTAAGAGGCAACTAACGAGATCGGGTGGTCAGGTTCACTGACTTGGTTGATGCATATCATCAATCCCAACTGTATGGATCGATGCTCATGTTGTCTATCACTGGTTTGTCTGATCCAGACTCGATTACTTACAGTCCACTGTCATACAGCTCTAATATTACTGAGTTCAGCGCTAAACAACAAACAAAATCAGAGAAATGTAGTAAAATTGAATATTGTAGTCTATAATTGACCATGAATTCCTGGTAGTGGAACATTTTTACAAAAGAAACTGTTTATCCTCAGGTGCAGATACAACCCCCACAAAGATCAAGAAGAAAAAGGATAAGGTAAACAAGCTCTAGAAAGAAACAACTCTCATGTTTAGTACTTTGTGTGCCTTTTGGGGTTGAAATGTTGCATGTCCACAACCATCAGTGACTAACATTGATCGCTGTTAAGATATGCTGTTCATTTTTGTGTAAATATTATGTGTGCTCACCTTAAGAATGATGAAATGAAAAAGTTACACATTTTATATAAACTGAATTCTATGAATAGTAATATTTTGGAACTTGTATTTACAGCATGATTGTGTATTATAGAAGGCCAAGAAATCTAACGACCAGACAGAGCCAGAGGCAGACAAGGATGAAGACCCGGACATCAAGTTGGGGGCGTTCACTAACTTCAGAATATCTCCTGGTTCTATTGAAAAACTAAACGGTAAACCCTGGTTTTACAAACAATCTCACCCGTTAGGATCCGGTTAGAATAGGTCTTCAGCACCCACCCTGTGCTTGCCGTAAGAGGCGACAAGCGGGACCAGGTGGTCAGACTCACTCACTCGATTGATGTATGTCATCATATCCCAATTGCGTGGACCGCTGCTCGTGATATATAAATCACTGGATTGTCTCGTCCAGGCTCGATTATTTACAAACCACCGTCATGTAGCTGGAAGTTATTTTTTTACGGCTTTGAACAACAAACATTCTAATAATCTGAACAATGCAGCCTATATACATAAATATACATACATACGTATGCACACACACACACACACAAACACACACACACACACACACACACACACACACACACAAACACATACGTACATATTAGTGTTGTACTATGTGTAGTTTTCTTTTGTTATGTATTCATTTATAGCTAAAATGGATAGAATTATCATAAAACCGCCCTCATGTTATCAGAAATGAGCGGGCCACTGTAGCTTGATAATGCCCTCATATTGCTTGACGATGGGCCATTATCACGCCTGTTGTTAGGTGACGTCATAGGGAAAGGTGATGTCACATTCAATAGTGACGTCACCTGGTTTTGTTCTATGACGTTTCCATATTTATGAAAGGGGGTCAGTGAAATTTGTGTAATTGCACTAAATGTTTCAAAACCGATATTGTTGTTTTTTTTATATAACAAATTCTATCCATCAGTTTGACCATTTAAGCTATAATAACGGTAATGCTATTTTTCAGGGCATTATCATTTGTAGAAGCTTGAGGTCTTCTACAAATGATAATGTCCTGAAAAATAGCGTAACCCTTGTACTAATGAGGTTGGTCAACTCATCACTCACCCCAGCCTTTATACATGTAGTTGGTGCAAGTTCAGCGAATTGTTTCCGTTTGACCTCAAGCTTGTGTTTCTCCTAATGAGTCTGTGTTTGTTGCAGCAAAGGGTATTAGCTACCTGTTCCCAGTCCAGTATGAAACGTTTGACACGGTGTTTGATGGAGGAGACGTCATAGCACAAGCCAGTGAGTAAACAATCAGTCCAGCCATGTATCTCAAAAATCTGTCGATGGAAATTCTACCACGAATTTGGAAATTACTCGATTCTGATTGGTTAATCAGAGGCTATTAAATCAAAGTAAACCCCCTTCAATTGAAACGGCTGGTTTGACGACCGCGGAAGCTAATATTCATTGAATTTTTTCAGTCATTGTCGGTAGGCATATTTCAATAACGATATGTACAATTATAAGTTACAAAATGCACAGTTGCGGTTACTAAAATATTCAGAGGATGTGTGGCAATACAGTTGGTGCAGAAAACATGATAGAAATCTACAAAAAGAATGTATTTACGTTTTGGAGACAACAGAGAGCTTGGAATATGGCACCTTTCTATGTACGACTGCGGCGTCATATCTTTTTCCCTGCACGTTCGGTTTCAAATTCAATTTAGCATGGTTAAATCTACAGGTAACCTAGCTCTACATTGAAAACACAGTATGTTTATCTCCTAATTATACTACATTCCCACCCCTATCGGAATTCGGGAGCAGATTGGCCAGTGCCGTGCTGGTATTGCAGTGATAGACACTAACAGTTGGCCCAGGCTACAGTGCTACAGTGCTGTCTGCCTTCATAGTGTTTCTTGAGCATATTGAGAGTAAAGCAATATGAAGTTCCATCATGGTTATAAATAGCACTAAAATAGCCATTATCTTGATTTACCATATCCGACGTAATAGGTGCCCCGTTCTGATAAGCGCCCGCGGCGATATTTGCTAATATCTTGGCTTGGGAACAATCCCAATTGGCACCCCTTCCGTTTCCACACAGGACTTATTTATTCGCATATAATACACACTCGTATGGGCAATTAATTTCTGGGAAAATATATCTGTCGTACATAAACATTTCAGGCTGTCAGCATCAACCACAAAATTTATCTTTCAACTCTGTGTGTTATTTTCACCAAAATAATATTCTAATGAGAGCCCCCCCTATTTCTAATTTTGAGAGCGCCCTGGGCGCTCATTACGTTGAATACGGTAATTAATTTTGGTTAATTTTTTTTTATTTTTCTATTTACAGGGACCGGCACAGGAAAGACTGTGAGTATCATGTTCAACTTGTCAGATATTAACGAGTAATATACAAATATACAAAATTACAAATTAGTGTTGATACCAATACAGTAAATGCTCCCAATCCTATGTCATCAGCCATGTATTCTACATTTCAGCAAGGACATTTGTCACCCCAATACTTATGAATGTGCATTTCATGTTGATAACACATGTATAAAAAAAGTGATTAAACTTTTCATGAAGCAGAATATATTTATTAAATACTACTGTACTTATTTGAACAATTAGCCCACATTATCATGATTATCCAATTGTTTCACCAGCTATCATTTGCCCTACCTCTGGTGGAGAAGCTGGAGAGAAGTGAAAAGAAACAGAAGCCTGGTCGTAGCCCAAAGGTTAGTGTTGTACCCAGGGATCACCATCTCTCTTTACCCTCATGGGGATGGAATAGGTGCTGCCTTTGAAATTCACACTTGTGTGCTAGCCAGAGAATTGGTCCAAGAATAAGTAAAAATCAAAGTGAAGGTAGTCTTCATTAACTACTAGCATTTGAGGTCTATGATTCTATACCAGTTCTCAATGCTTCAGTGAAGCGTCAAATTGGAACTGAATAAACCAGACAGAAATGTAAACATAGTAAACATTATTGTCTGGTTCTGGCAGGAGTGGCTACAGACGAGTGCTGCAAACTTTGAGCACCGGTGAATTTGAAAGACTGCGTCCCCAGCGACCTAGATGTGCTGGTCTTGAGAGTCGATTCAATGCATGGGTTTGATAGTGCGCCAGTATACCCAAACAGTGGATCAATGTTGATTATATCAATGTCTGGCTTGTCCGATCCAGAGTATTTACAGTTTCCTGTCATGTAGCTGGAATTTTGCTGAGGGCAGAGGTCAGTGACAAACACGGTCCTGTTGTACAGTTAACATGTATATTAACATGTTAATGTGTATAGTGCTGTAAACTGTTTTTGGTGTTCATGTATTTCCTAATGGATCAGACCTGTGAAGATCTGGGGTAGAATAGGTCTTCAGCAACCCATGCTTGTCATATGAGGCAACTAATGGGATCAGGTGGTCAGACTCGCTGACTTGGTTGATGCATCTCAATGTATCCCAATTGTGTGAATCGATGCTCATGATGTCAATCACTGGATTGTCTGGTCCAGACTGGATTATTTACAGACTGCTGTCATATAGCTAGAATATTGCAGAGAGCAGTGTGAAACAACAAACAAACAAACCTAATAGATCAATACAAATTGTTTCTGTCTCCAAGGTTCTGGTACTGACCCCCACACGGGAACTGGCCAAGCAGGTTCATGATGACTTCAAGGCAATTGCAGAAAGTCTGGAGGTCCTTGTAATATACGGAGGGACTCCTTATGGCCCTCAGGGTAAGAATGGGCTTGGAACGAATGTAATTGGATGTTCTGTAACCGTGGTTACCCAGATGAAATGTGTTGGTTATAATTTGGCTTGGTATAACCAAGCATTATTCCTCGTATTTACCCTGTACATATGAAAACACCAAGGAAATACACATACTCTTATTTCAATGTACATGATGTATAGCTACGTTACCACTAGTTTTAACCATGCTAATTTGAATTTGAGATTAAAGGCGTGATGAGGTTTCAAATTTTATTAAGTGCAGTTAAATCTACAGTCTCCTAGTTCTCATTTTTTTTCATTTTTGATCAAATTTAACACAAATGCGTTGTGGTTTCAGTCCAATGTTTTGAGTGGGATGTTGTTTTGAAATAACAAAAGGATGGTGCTGTATATGCTCAAGCATTGTTGTTTGTTTTTTTTCTCGATCTTCATGGGGGCGGTCGGGTAGCCTAGTGGTTAAAGCGTTCGCTCATCACGCAGAAGACCTGGGTTCGATTCCCGACATGGGTACAATGTGTGAAGCCCATTTGTGGTGTCCCCCACCGTGATATTGCTGGAATATTGCTAAAAGCGGCGTAAAACCATACTCACTCACTCACTCGATCTTCATGACACAATACCACAGTGTATAACATCTTATGATAATTCTAGTTCTTTGGGACACAGTATTGTGTCCTATAAGACCATACTCAAGCTCCCATTAAGACTGTTGTGTTGTCCCCAGAACGTGTGATGCGCAACGGCGTGGATGTGGTGGTGGGGACTCCGGGGCGCGTGCTGGACCACGTACAGAAGGAGAACCTGAAGCTGAACAAGATCAAGCATGTGGTTCTGGACGAGGTGGACCAGATGCTCGACATGGGCTTCTTGGAGTCCGTGGAGGAGATCCTGAAAGGGGCGTACGACAGAGGTAAATACCAACTATTTGGAATCTGGGGTAGAACTGGTCCTCGACAGCCTGTGGCTGTATTAAGAGCGGACAGAAGTGGAATAGGTGGTCAGACTTGGTGACATGTTTGTGTGCCATTATTCGGCAACGCTGGGGGACATTGTTCGTATATAATGAGCATTGGTTTGGATTAGTCCCAATTAATTGAGGGTGTCAGTGGCAGCTGAAATATTGCTGACGAGTTTAAAGACAAACAGAACTATATTTAACGGTTGCACTATCACAATGTATTTAAACCGTGCTTTTTGCTAAAAAAATTAGTTCACATGGTTACATGAGTTTCTATGGCAAATTATGCATAGTTGGTATTATTGAAATAATTATGCAGTTCTTACAGGATTCTTAGATCAGCATGACTACAACACTGCTGTTAGAGTTACCTCCCTTTGATCCGAAGCACTGACAGTGTGGTATCAACACTGCAGTTGTTTTCACTGAGAGGGAGTTATCTCCCTTGATCTAGACACTTCATAAAGTGCATTGTTCAAATCTTTGTGATCCTGACATGAAATGTGTTGTTTTCAGAGAAGGAGAGCAGCCACCCCCAGACGCTGCTATTCTCGGCCACCCTGCCGCCCTGGGTGAGGCAGACGGCCAACAAGTACATGAGGGACGATGTGAAGAAAGTAGATCTGATCGGCAAACAAACTAACAAAACAGCCACAACAGTGGAGGTGAGGCCAGTATGGGATCTTTGTGGTAGAAATATTTTCTGGCGGTGAATGGTAACCGTCCTACACCACACTCAGCTGTGATTGGTAATTTGCTGGATATCAATCTGTGATGGGCTATACATTGGATAAATGTCTTGGCTGTTATGTGTGTCTATCTAGATGAAACACTCAGGCAGGTTTTATGTGGATAATTCTTGTAGTGTGCAGCTGGGATATAGCTGTTACTTAAGCATGGTGTGCACCCCTTCATGCAGGCGTCCACCCTGACCGATTTCTGTTGGACATAGCACAATGGATGGTCAACCCACATTATGTACAGTGAGCGAGTTATACTTATTAATATTATTTTTGTTCGATGAACATACAGAATAAAAGAATCAGAAACATAATGGCATGATTTAATAGTCAACAATTGTTTTCACCATCACTCTGTGACAACAGGACATCATGTACTGTGAGAAGTGCTGGAATGATACACTGATGCATCGGTGGATTGCGATATTTTACTTCTCGATACAAGTATCGATCACAGTCGCACACTAAGTAAAAAGTAACAATTCTTACCTTAAATGATTTTCCTCTGTTGTGCCATGCTTCACACTGCCGACTGTACATCAGGTATTTGGCCATCCTGTCTATGAGAAAGATGGCTTAGGGACCACAGATAAGAGCCATGCAAGTATCATGATACATGCGTATCGTGATACATATTGAATCTCACAGTTGTATCGTCCCAGCCCTAACCGGGAGACAGTCAGCCTGGATTGAGGTTATTTCAGTTTGTAGCCTCACACCCTGTGTATGTGCTGCTCTCTCACAGACCCGTGAAGATCCGGTTTAGAATAGGTCTTCAGCAGTCCATGCTTGTCGTTAGAGGCGGCTATGCTTGTCGTAAGAGGCGACTAACAGGATGGCCAGGCTCGCTGACTTGGTTGACGCATGTCATTGTATCCAAATTGCGTAGGTCAATGCTCATGATCTCAATCACTGGATTGTCTGGTCCAGACTTGATTATTTACACATTGTGGTCATATGGCTGTAAAATTGCTGAGTGCTGCGTTAAACAACAAACAAAATATCTTATGTAGGGGGTCATGGGTAGCCCAGTCTAAGTTGCTGCAATGAACTGTGCAGTCTAGATTTCTGTGTGTCCCTTGGGCTTGCCAGAAAACTATGATCATGGGTTCGAATCTCAGTTCACCACGATTATTTTCGTAGGTTTATCAGTACCATACCCATGCTCATGGGTTTCACCAACTGAGACCTGCATCACTTCAGCCTTTCCTCCCACATTAATCAGGCACACCATGATACAACTGGAATCCAGTTCAAAGTGGCGTTAAACCCAACTCACTCACTCACTCACTCACTCACTCACTCACTCACTCATTCACTCACTCACTCACTCACTCACTCACTCACTCACTCACTCACTCACTCACTCGGGGGGCACGGGGGGCCCAGTCGTCTAAGGCGCCGCGATTCACTGTGCAGAGATGCGTCCCTTGGGCACGCCAGAAACCTATGATTGTGGGTTCGAATCCTGGTTCGCCCCAATTATGTTTCTAGGTTTGTCAGCACCATACCCGTGCTCGTGGGTTTCACCGAAGTGGTAAACGTTTGAGACCTGCATCACTTCTGGCTTTCCTCCCACATTAAGCTGACCCGTCGCGATATAACTGGAATACTGTTAAAAGCGGCGTTAAACCCAACTCACTCACTCACTCACTCACTCGTGCATATGATTCTGTTTCCAGCACATGGCCATCAAGTGTTCGTACCATGACAGGGCGGGGACTATCGGGGACATCATCCAGGTGTACAGCGGCAACCACGGCCGCGCCATGGTGTTCTGTGAGACCAAGAAGGATGCCGATGAGCTGGCGTGTAGTCCCAGCATCAAGGTGGACTGCCACGTCCTTCACGGAGACATTCCACAGGAGAAGCGCGAGTTGGTGTTGGCTGTACGTGTGGAATACTTATCTTACCTACATCCCTAAGAGTTGTAGCTTTTTTCATGCTTACAGTTTTTTCAGTGAAATAGTCCTTAACTTTGTTTGTTCATTTACATAAGGCTTAAAAAATAAGTGTTGGTTCTCAGACAATAAAAAAAATAGGGTGAGCAGGTGGGTGGGCGGGCGGGCGGGCGGGCTTCAGGCAGTTCTTCCTCTTTTGTTTGCTTGTTCAAACTAGTATGTAACCAACGAAACAGTTGTGTACAATCAACCTGGGAAAGAGCCTCTCCACATACAAGCATACAAACTCCTATTGCCACCATGACCATAACATGAGAAGCACAGTAAAGCAGTGCACATGTAAAGGGAAGTAACTGTGTGCTATATTGGATCACATTGTTTTTAAGAATTAGGATTTTTATGAAAAAAATTAAATGAAAAAAAAACACAATGTGCGGCAGACTTTATGATGCAAGCGGTGCTTGAGACCCAAGACTATTATTTATTTCAGCCTAACATTTGTACAAATTTTATCTGAAACCTTTTTCTTTTATGTGCAGGGTTTTAAGGACGGAAAGTACAAGTGTCTCATCACCACGAATGTCGCAGCTCGGGGTCTGGACATTCCCCTCGTCGATCTCGTCATTCAGTGCAGCCCCCCAAAGGTGAGGTTTGAACTGTCGTATTTGTATTACCCCATTTCCGGTATCTTTACAAATAGTGTGGAGTTACCTCCCCTCTACTTTGTCCAGTTCCTGTGTTGAACTATGATGGGCATATTGTAATGTTGTCCCAAGTGAAGAATGTCATCAAAATTTAATTGGTTTCTGTTTCCGAACCAAGAAAGTCAGTGATCATTTATTTTCAAATTACAACATTTTGGTGAATTATTGTTTCTTGGTTTACTGTTGTTTACATGAACGAAAATTTTAAAGAATTTAACAATTTGTCAATCAGCAAAGGATTTTTTCAAACCAATGATCAGTTTTTACGTGTTTAAAAATTCCTGACACTGGCATATAGTATTTGTCATGGTAATAATGATATAGTGATGGTCAACAACACTGCTGACATAAGGTTTTATTGTTGTTTCCTTTTTCTAAAGAAAATACAAGAGCATTGTTGTATTCAAGTACATATCTTACTTGTTGCTACTGCTAAGCTTGTGCAGCGAGACTCCACCCTCTCGTTGCATATGATTAAACAATTTACATAGAATTGATTTTGAACAGTTAAGTTTGAATATTTTGCCATTCCAGGACACAGATTCCTACATCCACCGTTCAGGTCGGACAGGAAGAGCTGGGAGATCTGGTGCCTGTGTCTGCTTCTATAAACCCCAGGAGGAGAGCAGCCTCATGTGGGTGGAGAAACAAGCAGTGAGTACCTCTGATAACACTCATGGAATAACGATCATACATTCTCTACATTTCGCGGGCATGGCTGGCCCAGTCATCTAAGGCGCTGTGATTCGCTGTGCAGAGTTGCGTCTCTTGGGCACGCCAGAAACCTATGATTGTGGGTTCGAATCCCGGTTCTCCCCGATTATGTTTCTAGGTTTGTCAGCACCATACCAGTGCTTGTTAGTTTCACAGAAGTGGTAAACATCTGTGACCTGCATCACTATTGGCTTTCCTCCTACATTAAGCCTTCACGCCGTGATATAACTGGAATACTGTCAAAGTGGTGTTAAACCCAACTCACTCACTCACTCTACATTTCACACTTGTTCAAATTCTATGCACTATAAATCTGTTGGTATTTGTTTGCAGCAATATATCTTGCAATGACACGTCTGTTTGTTCATTCAGGGTGTACAGTTCAAGAGGATTGGTCCACCTTCCCCTGAGGAGATGATCAAGGCTGGGGCCAACGATGCTGTCAGGTCAGTTGATTCAACAAAGACACTCCTCTCTGTAGTTCCGTTCTCTAGCATTATACTGCTGTTGGACGTTGCTGCTGCTACTGTAAATTTTCGCTTGCTTGGAAGTTAAGAACTAGGAGCAGTGGTGGCCCAGTTGTTTTAGGTGCTGCAATTCACTGTGCAGAGTTGCGTCCAGCACCTTTGGTCATGGGTTTAAGTCCCGGTTGGCCCACATTTTGTTTCAAGGTTTGTTAGAACCATACTCACCCATAAAGATCCGGGGTAGAATAGGTCTTCAGAAATCAATGTGTGTCGTTAAAGGGGACTTATGGGATCGGGTGGTCAGACTCGCTGACTTGGTTGATACATGTCATTGTATCCCAGTTGTGTGGGTGGATTCTCAGGATGTCAATCACTGGATTGTCTGGTCCATTTACTGGATTATTTACTGACCAAAGTCATATAGCTGGAATATTGCTGATTGCGGCGTTAAACAACAAACAAACAGAGCCACACTCATGGTCATGGGTTTCACCAAAGTGGTAATTGTCGGAGACATCACTTTGGGCTTTCCTCCCACATCAAGCTGACAGGTCGTGATAAGGTTGAGTACCGTTCAAAGCAGTCAAACTCACTAACCAGAAGTAAAAAAGATTTCTTAAATTAAACAGTTGTCTTGTGGAGTTCTGTGCTGAAAGCTGCTATGGATGTTGTTGTATGGAGTGTTAGTTGACAAATGAATCTGATCTCCTCCAGGTCTCTTGATGATGTACCAAATGAAACTCTGGAGCATTTCAAAGAGTCGGCAGAATCTCTTATTGCCAGTCGTGGGGCCATCAATGCACTGTCTGCTGCCCTCGCAGTCATCTCGGGAAGCACAACAATATCAAACAGATCACTGCTGTCATCGAAGGAGGTCAGTGCTGTGAACTTTCTGCTATTTATTCAAAAAGAATCATTTAAAAAGTACAGATGTTGGATCAAGACGTTTTTCACTGGTACGACTGTTTGTCGTAGGAATGTGCTGGATACCAAGTGTATATATGCTGCATACCAAGTGTATATATGCTGGATACCAAGTGTATATATGCTGGATACACAGTGTATATTTGCTGGATACCAAGTGTATATATGCTGGATACAGTGTATATATGCTGGATACCAAGTGTATATATGCTGGATACCCAGTGTATATATGCTGGATACCAAGTGTATATATGCTGGATAAAGTGTATATATGCTGGATACCAAGTGTATATATGCTGGATTCCAAGTGTATATATGCTTGAAACAAAGTGTATATATGCTGGATACACCGTGTATATATGCTGGATACCAAGTGTATATATGCTGGATACCAAGTGTATATATGCTGGATTCCCAGTGTATATATGCTTGAAACAAAGTGTATATATGCTGGATACACAGTGTATATATGCTGGATACACAGTGTATATATGCTGGATACCAAGTGTATATATGCTGGATTCCCAGTGTATATATGCTTGAAACAAAGTGTATATATGCTGGATACCCAGTATAACTTGAATAGTAATGAGGCAATGTGAATTAAAGTCCACAAGTGTCTGTAACCATGGTAACATTGGCAATGATGATTGGGACTTGCCCTATCTGATCACTGCTGACATAGCGCCTTAATAGATCCTCAATACTTTCTGAGCCAAGCGTTACAGGTTTGAGACATGAACAAGCTGCCGCATAGAGTAAGTACGTTCTACTACTTGAAAGATTTTCAAACTAGAGCCTCTTTTACCAAATTTCTGACGGGGTGTTTGTTGTGTAGTACATATGGGGTACAATTATTTCCTGATTATGTACTCTGTACAAAAATGCCACTCAAGCCGGATGTACATCAAGATTTACAAAGACACCTGGGTCATTGGTTTGTAGGCCTGGAGTGGAATGTGATGTTTCTGCAACACTCTTCACTATGTACACCAAGTATTTGGCCATGCTCTAAGACAGTGAATGACAGAACAGTTGTACAATAAATAACACTTGGCCCACCTCACCGGTTTGCTTTCACAACTGTACCTTTTATCATTATGTAAGTAAGTCACTTGTCTGTATTAGCATGATTAGATGTTTATAGTTGTAAGTGCTGTTCTAATATAGGTTTCTGAGGTGTTATGGAGTTCAAATCCTTTGTTTCAATCAGAGGTGGTTATCTTGATTTGATGCCTCAGAAATTAGTAATTTTCAAATATGTCGTAGAATTTCTTAATGTTTCAATAATTTGAAGTCATTGTGGAATTATCATTGTGTGGAACATTGGCGATGATGATTGGGACTTGCCCTATCTGATCACTGCTGACATGGTGCCTTAATAGATCCTCAATACTTTCTGAGCCAAATGTTCACAGCCTACAATCACGCACTTGACTTAGTTGGCAATACAGTTCAGTGGAATGTTTCTTCTGATGAAATTGTAAGCAGTACACCTATATCCTTGCTGAAGCAGGGTGCTGAACTACATCGGATACCATACTTAATCTGGCTTGTTGTTGGAATGCTGAGATGTAACAATCCTGTGAAATGTAGTTGAATCTTGAGTGAATCGTAATTCTGCCTTGGACTTGTGTTGTAATCATATATTGGCTGTATATGTGTTAATCTTCTGCATAATGTGGACTACTGTCATGAGTGTTGTGTGTACGGCGTAGTAAGACTTGAGACTAGTGACAATCTAAAACGACCATGTTCTTCCGAAATCTACTTTATGGGACATAAGTTCCAAACTGGTGGCAGTTTACTATTTGTCCTCCCATGTTGGATACACAGTGTATATATGCTGGATACACAGTGTGTATATGCAGGATACACAGTGTATATATGCTGGATACACAGTGTATATATGCTGGATACACAGTGTGTATATGCTTGATGCACAGTGTGTATATGCAGGATACACCGTGTATATATGCTGGATACACAGTGTATATATGCTGGATACACAGTGTATATATGCTGGATACACAGTGTATATATGCAGGATACACCGTGTATATATGCTGGATACACAGTGTATATATGCTGGATACACAGTGTGTATATGCTTGATGCACAGTGTGTATATATGCTGGATACCCTGTGTGTATATATGCTGCATACACAGTGTATATATGCTGGATACACTTTGTATATGTATGCTGGATACACAGTGTGTGTATATATGCTGGATACCATGTGTGTATATATGCTGGATACACTTTGTGTATGTATGCTGGATACACAGTATGTATATATGCTGCATACACAGTGTATATATGTAGGATACACCGTGTATATATGCTGGATACCCAGTGTATATATGCTGGATACACAGTGTATATATGCTGGATACACAGTGTGTATATGCTTGATGCACAGTGTGTATATATGCTGGATACCCTGTGTGTATATATGCTGCATACACAGTGTATATATGCTGGATACACTTTGTATATGTATGCTGGATACACAGTGTGTTTATATATGCTGGATACCATGTGTGTATATATGCTGGATACACTTTGTGTATGTATGCTGGATACACAGTATGTATATATGCTGCATACACAGTGTATATATGTAGGATACACCGTGTATATATGCTGGATACCCAGTGTATATATGCTGGATACCCAGTGTATATATGCTGGATACAGTGTGTATTTATGCTGGATACACAGTGTGTATATATGCTGGATACACAGTGTTTATATGCTGGATACACAGTGTGTATATGCTTGATGCACAGTGTGTATATGCTGGATACACAGTGTGTATATGCTCGATGCACAGTATGTATATACTGGATACAGTGTGTATATGCTTGATGCACAGTGTGTATATGCTGGATACCCTGTGTGTATATATGCTGGATACCCTTTGTGTATATATGCTGGATACACAGTGTGTATATATGCTGCATACACCGTGTATATATGCAGGATACCCCGTGTATATATGCTGGATACCCAGTGTATATATGCTGGATACACAGTGTGTTTTTATGCTGGATACACAGTGTGAATATATGCTTGATGCCCAGTGTATATATGCTTGATGCCCAGTGTATATATGCTTGATGCCCAGTGTATATATGCTTGATGCACAGTGTGTATATATGCTGGATGCACAGTGTGTATATATGCTGGATACACAGTGTGTATATACTGGATACAGTGTGTATATGCTTGATGCACAGTGTGTATATGCTTGATGCACAGTGTGTATATGCTTGATTCACAGTGTATAAATGTTAGATAAAATAAGGATTGATGGCCACAACAGAAGAATCGAAGAAGCTTTAAGTCTTGTTAATGTTTACTACTACCATGATATTATTACACTACATATTTGGTTGGTTGGTTGTTAAAAGCCTCTGACATGACATGGAATGTGACAAAATGGTCCAGCAGTTTATACCTTGTCCCAGCCATGTGGACGTCATTAGAGAACTTTGAGGCAGTGTGAATAAAAGTCCACACAAGTGTCTGTAACCATGGTAACAATGGCAATGATGATTGGGACTTGCCCTATCTGATCACTGCTGACATAGCGCCTTAATAGATCCTCAATACTTTCTGAGCCAAGCGTTACAGGTTTGAGACACGAACAAGCTGCCGCATAGAGTAAGTACGTTCTACTACTTGAAAGATTTTCAAACTAGAGCCTCTTTTACCAAATTTCTGACGGGGTGTTTGTCGTTAAGATCATGTGTAGTGCAATTATGTCCCGATAATGTACCCAGAATTGCTTTAAAGTTCCTTCCGATAATGACTCAAAGTATATTCCCATAAATATTAGTTTCCGAGGTGTTATGGCCATCAAATCATTTGTTTCAATCAGAGGTTTGATGCCTCAGAAAGTAGCAATTTTCAAAAATGTCGTATAATTTGTTAGTGTTTGAATAACTTGGAGTCATTGTGGAATTAACCTTGTGTGTAACATTGGTGATGATGATTGGGACTTGCCCTATCTGATCACTGCTGACATAGCGCCTTAATAGATCCTCAATACCTTCTGAGCCACATGTTCACGCAATAAAACTCACTTGCTGTAAATATTGATAATCATTAGTTTACTGATGGATGAATATCACAATAACATCAGCTGATAATAAAACAACTTGATATAGAACTTGTCTGAAGGACAAGGATAGATCTTGACTGTTTTCCGTCATTCTCATATATTTTAGAATCTAAAGCTGTTCGTGACCTGGGTGACTCCATGAGACGATCATAACCCATTACACCAGAAGCTGGGTTAATAGTGGGGAATCGCTCTCCATTAATGTAAAATATGTCTAAGATGGTGTAAAGTGGGTCAGCATTGTATTCTGTCCCTGGAAATCCATCTCTCCCTGTTTACTGATACTGTCTTGCAAAAGTTGGCTGCAACTATTGATAAGAAATGAATTGTGTGTTTTTAGGACAATGGACTGTAAAATCATTACTGAACTGTGTGACAATGGCAATGATGATTGGGACTTGCCCTATCTGATCACTGCTGACATGGCGCCTTAATAGATCCTCAATACCTTCTGAGCCACCTGTTCACAGCCTTCAAACACAACTTGTGTGAGCCATACAGTTGAGTGGAATGTCCATTCAAATGGAATTGTAAGCAGTACACCAACACCCTTGAGGAAGCATACTTGATCATGCATATTGAAGTAGGGCTCGTGGGTATTTAGTGGTAAATGGTTTCAGTTCCCCGAGAATATAGGCTGGAATATTGTCTCTCTCCATGACATAGGTGTGGTGGGGTAGCCTAGTGGTTAAACCGTTCACTCGTCACGACAAAGGCCTGGGTTCGATTCCCCACATGGGTACAATGTGTGAAGTTCAAGCTCATTTCTGGTGTCCCCAGCCATGATATTGCTGGAATATTACTAAAAGCGGCGTAAAACCTCACTCACTCACTCACTGTGCATAGTCCCGTTAAGAATATAGTAACTTTGGTTTTCTGACATTGGCTGATGTTTTTTCGGATATATTTATTTCCATAAGTGTGCGTTGTTCAATGTGCACTTATTACCCCGGTCAGTGGATCAGTGTGCATTCAATACTCATTCTCAGCTTCCTGGGGAGTATACAACTTAAGTTGCCTATGGGGCGCTAGAAGGTTAACAGCCACATTGCCATCTCATGCTACCTGGTACCCATTCACTGCTTGGTGAACAGAGGCACATTTTTAACAAAGGCATGACCGAAGCCCTAAAAACTCTCCCGAGCCAAATGCCACACACAGTCACCAATCCAAGGACTCTCCGCGACCTGCGTTGCTTAATGCCACCTGATTTTCTCCCTTTGCACTGTGCACAGGACAGCATGACACATGTTGATATGTATCAAGAGTGTTGGGATGGCAACGACTTTAATCAGAGTACATTAACTCACCCTTGGCAGAATAGGGTGGAATATGTGATACAGAACATGTGAATAACATTGGCGATGATGATTGGGACTTGCCCTATCTGATTACTGCTGACATAGCGCCTTAATAGATCCTCAATACCTTCTGAGCCAAATGTTCACTTACACTAAACCCTCTGCTTCAGATAATGTCGATATTAGTTAATTTATTATGAGGGAACTTTTCCATGTTAAATTTTCCCCTAGCATGAGATACAGTGAAGGGTACAGAGTTAGACAACCTGGTGAATGTAGGAGGGCCGTGGAGTACGATAACCATTACACTGTTTAGTATAACTTCTACAAAAGTGTGAAGCCCATTTATTGTGTCCCCTGCTGTGATATTGCTGAAAGCAGCATAAAACCTCACTCACTCACTCACTCACTCAAGTCTGGAAAGTTATCCGAGGTTGGCTTGCACTGTGGATTGGCGTCACTTTTTCACAACGATGTGGCAACATGGAATGGGGAAAGATATGAGAACTAATCACTGTATCAGCCTGTGACATTTACTACTTGTCTGAGCCCACATAGTAAGCTCTGTTTATAGTTGTCTATGTATTGACACAATCATGACAAGCATGACACATGTTGATATGTATCAAGAGTGTTGGGATGGCAACGACTTTAATCAGAGTACATTAACTCGCCCTTGGCAGAATAGGGTGGAATATGTGATACAGAACATGTGAATAACATTGGCGATGATGATTGGGACTTGCCCTATCTGATTACTGCTGACATAGCGCCTTAATAGATCCTCAATACCTTCTGAGCCAAATGTTTACACCAACTAGAACTCAAACTGTTAATGTTAATCACATACGATTTCGCCAAAATTAATTTAAACAATATGAAAAGGAATTTTGAATAAAATTAATAAAATAAGTTACAAACGTAAGTCCAGAAATTCAATGAACACTTTTTATGACCAGACAGTGTAATTACAAGATTACATTGTGTATTCCAGTATGGATTTGCCCCAATTACTGTTGATACATGTCTTTCATGAGCTGAGCTTACCAGACGGAAAGAAATTTTACTAAAATTGGGCTTCGGACAAGTGTATCAAAACAGAACCTATGTCGTCTTTTCTAAACTCTGGAACATTGGCGATGATGATTGGGACTTGCCCTATCTGATCACTGCTGACATGGCGCCTTAATAGATCCTCAATACTTTCTGAGCCACATGTTCACAGCCTACAAACACAACTTGTGTGAGCCATACAGTTGAGTGGAATGTCCATTCAAATGGAATTGTAAGCAGTACACCAACACCCTTGAGGAAGCATACTTGATCATGCATATTGAAGTAGGGCTCGTGGGTATTAAGTGGTAAATGGTTTCAGTTCCCCGAGAATATAGGCTGGAATATTGTCTCTCTCCATGACATAGGTGTGGTGGGGTAGCCTAGTGGTTAAAGGTTTCAGCCCCCGAGAATATATTTCGTCCTTTCTGTTCCGTGGCTGGAATATTGTCCTTCTCCATGACATAGCTGGAGAGTTGCTCCTTGTCCTCTCACTCAGTAATTCACTCCACAAAGAAAAGTAAAGATGTGTAGCTTATGCTTATCGCTGTACACCGTTGGTTTGCACTGTGGTGGGGCTTCAAACCTAAACAACTATGCATGATCATTTATATTTATGTCCAAACTTGTGCATAACAATGGCGATGATGATTGGGACTTGCCCTATCTGATCACTGCTGACATAGCGCCTTAATAGATCCTCAATACCTTCTGAGCCAAATGTTTGCACAAAGTAAGATGATACCTCTGCCCACAATTATGTTGAACATGTTGAAAAAAACAAAATGATGCTGACAAATTTCATGATGGTTGGGTTGGGATGATCCAATCATCCAGTATGCTTTTACAACTAATTCCCCGTGCTGTCAGTTACTAAAACTGTCTTATTTAATACAAAATTGGATCAATAAATAGTATTGATCAGACAGTGCAGAGTTGAATAATTGTACCAGTTCTATGGGATATATAAGGTACCAATAATTGCATTTATTTCCTGTCATTGCATAGTTGCTGAGAGTCATTATGCTGTCAAAGGCAGACAGTATGGATTTGTCATAAACTGGAGCACAAGTTTAACATTAAGTTTGTCACCTCCACCGAAGGCAAACCAAGTGACCCTGCAGATAAGGAAATCTTGCAGCACAGAGCACCACAAAGGAGATATAATGTTGCTGAATCAGTTCAGTTCATGTCCATTCGCTCGTCACTCAGAAGACCCGGGTTCGAATCCCGACATAGGTACAAAGTGTGAAGCCCATTTCTGATGTCCCCAACTGTGATATTGGCGGAATATTGCTAAAAGCGGCGTAAAACCATACTCACTCACTCAGTTCATGTCCATTCTCCCTTGAGGATTCATGGTTGGAATAGGTGCCCGAGAACCTATGCTTGTCAAACATCCGACTCAGTGGATCGGGTGGTCAGACTCGGTTGATTGCATGTCATCTTATCCCATTGACATCATGTAGAAAATAATACCACTCTCCGTAAAATTTCCCATGCTGTTTTCTCCCATCTTAAGGTGTTTACGGGTGTCCTGTCATCCTTGCCAAACTGCCCAATAGTTAAGGTATCCTAAGGACTAGTAGAACTTTGCCATTTTAAGGGTTTTGCTATGTTATCATTATAAGGACTAGTGGACTAAAACTGTTAGTTTCTACCACTGTCAAAGGGTGTGATTTTTAATTGTTCATGTCGTTCTTCATTATAGAAGCTGTCAACCCCACCTTTCCAGTTAATATTTTCTGGTAAAATTTGTAATGCGTAACATCTAAGGATAGGTATTGGAAGTTTGAAATGTATTGCAATATGTTGTGATCAAGATATATTGTATATTTCTAAGTTTTAGATTCAAAAGGATCAGTTGTTAGATGACGGCGGTCCAGGTGTCTCATTGGGTATGATCCACCTCGTGTCTTGACGAGGCCATCACTCCTACTGTTGGCGTATTGGCACACCAATAGTATTGCAATACGTATCGCAATACAGCTCTCTATATTGCAATATGTTTTGGGGCCCAAATTATGTATAGTTGTCCTGTTCAAATGATATTCTCCATTCAGACTTCAGACTCCAAGATGGTAGTAGTAGTAGTAGTATGGATAAACGAAACTATCTATTACAACATCACTATGGAATGTTACTGTGAACAGTGTGACTGCTGTGCTGTTTACTAGAGGTGTAACAATACGGGAGGGTCGCGATACGATACGTAACGCGATACAGGGGTCGCGATACGATACATATCACGATACAGTGTTTACTGGTACAAGCTAAGCCAAGTTGACGTCTTTCTGCTCTCTAAAAGATGTGACAAGTACAGTTGAAGAAGATATAAGGTGTTTATTTACTGTTATAGCAAATTGTCAGCAATACAGTATGTTTTACTGAAACAACAAACTGGCTTTGAAACTGTTAAACGTATTTCATGTATTTTCTTGAGGATAGTGCGCACCCATGTATAATGCACACCCCCCTCTAGCGGGTTCAATATTTTGGAAAAAAAAGGGTAAATTTGAATATTATGCGCAGAAAATAATTACACTGTACTTCTTTAGCAAAGTTCGGCAAACGAACGGCTGATGAGATACTTCGTTAGTACAAATTCGAAATTTGAGATAAAAAATCACCAGACATATTGATTTACCATTTAAATTGTATTTTTTGTTCAGCTAGGCATTGTTTTAAATCCAGGGATTAAGATTACCTTGTGTATTTTCTCGTAAACTAAGCCAGACACAGCAATCAGCTGTTCACACGTTTTCTTGTAATCTACTGGTGATTCGGTCAAGACACACCCAATGATATATCTTTACAGGATTTTAATGCAAGGATCGGCAAAAGTTGTATCTGAAACTATATTTTTTTATCAGGAATAATATAACCCAATATCTTGTTAATTTAGATACAGCTTTTACTAAACATATTTAAAATAATAATAACCCTAAGCGAAGCAGCTGATCGCTATTGCCGGGTATTATTTTTCTACATGCAACCAGCCTGACCAGTCAACATCAAGGCTCCCGTGCACATGATCGCATGATCGCGAGAATTACGTGTTGACATAGAATCGTCCAACAAAAACAAATATGACTTTTAACGAATCAAAGTATGGCATTTAGGATATATGTATCCATTCTCTGTTTACTAAAGTTTGTTTCAAGGCGTCAATGGTGGTAATCTGACAGTGGTTGCTGTTAATAACGGTGAGTTGTGCGATCTTCCGATCGCTTCACACACGATTTCGCCGAAATTAATTAAAACAATATTAAAAGGAATTTTGAATAAAATTAATGAAATAAGTTACAAACATAAGTCCAGATATACAAAGAACACTTTTTTTTATAGCCAGTGTAAGTACATGAATAATTTGCGAACTTCAGTATGGATTTGTTGACATGGTATTTCCGGTGTTCCGTGCTCGCGGTAATGTCTTTCCATGGGGGGAAAAACATCAAAACTCATTCATTCGTGTATAATGCGCACCCCCTTCTACACAGCTGTGTTTTTTTTGGGAAAATTGCGCACTATACTCAAGAAAATACGGTAAGTAAAACTGTGTTATGAAAATATCGTATGTATCGCGATACATGCTTTCCAAATCGATGCATCGTATCGTGGGCTGTGCATCGGGATACAATACTGTATCACCGTATCGTTACACCACTACTGTTTACATGGTTCAAAAGGAAACCAGTGCAGCCAAATGCCTCAAGATCGTACATATGGTCTATGTAATTATATTATTATATATTAATTCTTCTGTTGCTGTATCGAAAGACATTGATATGCAATGGTTGTATTGTGTATTCCTGATGGACGTATTGCAATATGTCGATATACCATTTATATTGTACACACCTAATCACTATCGAACCCTTGAAGATCCAGGGTAGATAAGGTCTTCAGCAACCCATGCTTGCCATAGGGGGTGACTATCCTTGCTGAGTGCGGCTTTAAATAACAAACACCCGTAATTAGTCCACAACCTAGATTTGAAACACAAGCCATTTCAGTAGAAATGAATCATTCAGATTTGCTTTGTGCTAGATGTCATTTTTGTAAAAACAAACATATTACTGTTGTTTTAAAAGATTATGAACATGATAAACAAAAGAATGAAATGAATTAACTTTCAAAGACTTGATTTTCACATTATCCATTTTCATTCAGATTCGAAATCTGTCGTTAGTCGAACACTAACTGTATGTAAATGTTGTTTCTCACCTGCGGCATATAGTTAATTAAATATTCCAGCTATATGACGGTTGTCTGTAAATAATCGAGTCTGGACCAGACAATCCAGTGATTGACATCATGAGCATCGATCCACGCGTTAGTGGTGGGAAGATACACCGCTGCATCGGGGGATCGCGATTGTTTACTTCCCATTACAAGTATCGAGTATCCCACACGAAGTCAAAAGTATCGATTCTTACCTTAAATGTTTCTTGAATAAGTGTTACACCAAACACTTGAGTAGTGATAACGTAAATATTTTCATTCGGTGTGCCATTGATGACACTGCCATCTGTTAATCATTAGTGTGCCAGGTATTTGAAAAAGATGCACCACAGATATGTCTACATGCAAGTATCGCGATACATATCGGATCGTGAGCAAGGTATCGTGATACACATCGTATCATCCCAGCCCTAATATGCATGTGTTCACTGATGGATGGCAGGAAACCTGTCAGACTAGTGGTCTTCATAACTTGACCCAATCCCACCAATCTATGGGAGTGAGAGGCGATCAGATGGATCAGGAGGCGATCAGATTGATCAGGTGTTAAGGCTCAGTGAATTGGTTGATAGCGTGTCATCGTACCCTGATAGTGTGGAGCATTGTTCACAACATATGTCACTGGATTGTCTGTCCAGACTCAATTATTTACCCGCCACTGTCATATAACTGGAATGTTGGTGAGTGCACCGTTTAGCAACATACAGTAGTACTGAGTCATACACAGTTATACGTCAGTATTTCTGCTCCCACATATATTCCATTCCTATTGGTACAATGTGTGAAGCCCATTTCTGGTGTCCCTGGCCATGATATTGCTAAAAGCATGTAAAACTTGCACACACATTCACACTCACTCACTCACACACATTCACATTCACTCACACTCTCACACATTCACACACACTCACTCTCACTCACTCACACACACACACATTCACACACACACTCACTCACACACACACACACTCACTCACTCACACACACAAACCCACACACACTCACTCACTCACTCTCACACTCACACTCTCACTCACTCACTCTCACACTCACACTCTCACTCACTCACACTCACACTCACTCACTCACTCACACACTCACACACACACTCTCTCACACACTCACACACACACTCTCACTCACACACTCACTCTCACACTCACTCACACACACACACACACTCACACACACAAACCCACACACACTCTCACACACTCACACTTTCACTCACTCACACACACACACACACACACACACTCACACACACACTCACACACACATTCTCACTCACACACACACACACACTCTCACTCACACTCTCACACTCACACACACACACACACACACACACACACACACACACACATATTTAGGGAAATATGGCCCTAGTACGACAACGAACAACAAAGAATCAGGACTGCATTGTGGGAGAAAAGTGGTAGTCCTTCATATGAGTATATTACACAAGTGAACTGTTATCCATGTCTGGACTTTTTCAGTTTGTCCTTGACAAGTTTTATCTTGTCCTATGTAGAGACACCTGTCATTGAAAGTCATCTGTGTTTGTTTGTGAAAAATCTTTCTGCTTCAATAGACATTTCAGCGTACCAGTGTGCCATGCAAGGCCACTGAAGTTCTCTTTCCAGGAAATGCTGTACATTAGATAGCAAACTGTTGGTGTGCCACACCCATCATTGTCTCTGTACCGTAGTCAGTGTAGTTGGTGCCCTAGGCAGACATAAACATGAAACTGTCTGCGTGCAACATGCCACACCCAT
This sequence comes from Haliotis cracherodii, assembly GCF_022045235.1. Classification (NCBI taxonomy): domain Eukaryota; kingdom Metazoa; phylum Mollusca; class Gastropoda; order Lepetellida; family Haliotidae; genus Haliotis; species Haliotis cracherodii. The sequence goes on from NW_027266275.1 coordinate 81,296,249, forward strand.
CATTGTCTCCGTACCGTAGTCAATGTAGTTAGTGCCCTAGGCAGACATAAACATGAAACTGTCTGCGTGCAGCGTGCCACACCTGGGAGTCTGGTCCAGCATACATCATAAGACATTGAAGTCAAATATGGAGCAATACATGTAATCAGCACATCATGACCAGCCCCATTAACACTTTACTAATTTACCGGTATGCATTAAAAAAAAGGGGCTTTCTTGAAACATTGCATTGTAATAATTTGTCAGCTATAACACTATTCGTGTCTATAATAAACACATGTTTAGCACGATAGGTCGCTCCATATTCAATAGATGTTTATTTCTATTTGTACATGGGCCCAAGGTCTTATTCAAAATAAGATTGACTGAAAGTCAATTAAACCTTTCTGTAGACCTATATATCTATTCAATTGAGGTTGGTGGTAGCCTAGTGGTTAAAGTATTCACTCGTCATGTTCATGGCCTGTGTTCATTTTCACAATATACAAGGGGGGATGCAAGCTAGCAGTCGGTCATGCAAGTAGTCGTTGCATGCTATATTGATCTTATGTAACAAAGCACACGTTTGTAACAGCTATATTTATCCTTACTTGGAAGTGAGCTGTTTCTGTGAACCAGCTGGGCTATGCAGTGTTTGGGGGCCATCGATTATAGTCCACATTTGGTTGTGAGCAATGCTCATAGTAGGAAGTGGCCGATCACTTCCACGTATAACTTGCAGTGTTAGAATTTAAGGGGGTCTATCACACTTGGTAGTGTGCAACGCTTTTAGTAGGAAATGGGAGATTATTTCCACGTATAACTTGCAGTGTTAGAATTTAAGGGGGTCTATCACACTCGGTTGTTTGCAACGCTCACAGTTGGAAATAGCTATTTACAGTGTTGGAATTTTAAGGGAGTTCGGGGGTCCTTGAGGTTCGCTGTGTATATAGTATGTGAATGCAGACTCATTAATCTTTCACATTAAAGTTATGACAAGGGTCGACATTAATGCTTACTTCAAACACAGACTTCAGATATGTGCATTCTATTATAAAGAAGCAACTGGTATTGTCTCAAGTGGTTACTAGGTACGAGGCTGTCTTCTTGTCATATCAGTGGAAATGTTTAATCTGACGGATGTCTGCAGCAACACTGGCATGAGTTTGAGCTGTCAAAGCATTCATGAATATTTAGAAGTACTTGTTCACTGTAGACAAACAGTAAGTCTAATGTATTGACAACCTATAGGGGTCTGCTTGGTCGTGTCCTCAGACCCTGCCCTCAGACCCTGCCCTCTCCATGGATGATATCTCTCCATATCATTGTTTAAACATACAGGGAGACAGCAAATGGCTAGATTAATGCTGAGTGCAGCGTAAAAAAACTATGGTATAATGAGACATGGTATGTTGTGGATCTTTTTAAGCTTGTGTAGCATGTCCTAGGTGCAGCATATCTGGGTGCCCTTGTACAAAGCGATCTTAGCGTTAAGGTGATCGTAACTCCCATACCTTAACATAGACTTACAACAGTCATAGTGCTAAGATTGTTTTGTACAACAGCACCCTGGTATGCCTACACTGTGTGAGATAAGATATTGGTATGCACTGTCTGCCATCAACTGTACATCCACTCAAATGTGTCTCATGTGACAGCCTCACAACTCACTTTTCTTCCGAGGTCCTTTGCCTACTGTGTTTACATAGATATGCTTCTTGTCCTGATAAAGCAGGTGAATGCTGATAATGTTGGTGTTTGCAGTTAAGTGTTGAAATGGGTAGTGAATGTGTCCTTGTCATATCCCGCAGGTTAAGTTTAGGATTTAGGGGACTACTTGAAATGCCGAATAACACTGCATTCATTGAAACAGATCAGAACTCTCTCTCGCACTGCAATAGAGTTGCATTCCTTGGACACGCCAAAAACCTATGATTGTGGGTTCGAAACCGGGTTTGCCCCGAATATGTTCACTCACTCACTCACTCACCTCACTCACCTCACTAACCTCACTCACCTCTCACCTTACACTCACCTCACTAACCTCACACTCACTCACTCACTCACTCACTCACTCACTCACTCACTCACTCACTCACTCACCTCACACTCACTCACCTCACTAACCTCACACTCACCTCACTAACCTCACACTCACCTCACTAACCTCACACTCACCTCACTAACCTCACACTCACCTCACTAACCTCACTAAGCTCACTCACCTCTCACCTTACACTCACCTCACTAACCTCACACTCACTCACTCACTCACTCACTCACTCACTCACCTCACACTCACTCACCTCACTAACCTCACACTCACCTCACTAACCTCACACTCACCTCACTAACCTCATACTCACCTCACACTCACCTCACTAACCTCACTCACCTCTCACCTTACACTCACCTCACTAACCTCACACTCACCTCACTCACCTAACAATCACTATCTCACTCACTGACTCACCTCACTCACCTAACAATCACTATCTCACTCACTGACTCACCTCACTCACCTAACAATCACTATCTCACTCACTGACTCACCTCACTCACCTAACAATCACTATCTCACTCACTGACTCACCTCACTCACCTAACAATCACTATCTCACTCACTGACTCACCTCACTCACTCAACAGTCACTATCTCACTCACTGACTCACCTCACTCACCTAACAATCACTATCTCACTCACTGACTCACCTCACTCACCTAACAATCACTATCTCACTCACTGACTCACCTCACTCACCTAACAATCACTATCTCACTCACTGACTCACCGACTCACCTCACTCACCTAACAATCACTATCTCACTCACTGACTCACCTCACTCACCTAACAATCACTATCTCACTCACTGACTCACCTCACTCACCTAACAATCACTATCTCACTCACTGACTCACCTCACTCACCTAACAATCACTATCTCACTCACTGACTCACCTCACTCACCTAACAATCACTATCTCACTCACTGACTCACCTCACTCACTCAACAGTCACTATCTCACTCACTGACTCACCTCACTCACTCACTCACTCACGCACTCACAGCTAACCATGTGAAGACCCACACAGTACAGTCAGTCTTTTGTCACCTGTAATCTTCTATTGCATGAAAACTAGAAAACCTGACATACTTAACTTTAGGCCTCTAGAATTCTCGGTTTCTATCAGAACTACAAGATGGAGAAATTGATCATTCTGTTGCATGAATACTACACACAAAGAGTTGAAGAACACCCATTTTATCTCATGTGACTAACAAACATGGCTTCGGACCAGCAAGGGGGCAGTTTGGGGACCTGTTGGTTTCGGCAACACACTGCTTCACCTGTTGTAACCAGGGATCTGGATTCTTTTTTGTTTTGCCAATCAGACATTTTTTAATTTTTTTTATCACACCCGCCTCATATTTGACAGTCATGTTTGTTCATGTATGAATAAACGAATAATAAAATAAAATAAAGTGACACTTTCATAACATATACCGTATTGTCTTGAGTCTGGCCCAGACAATCCAGTGATTGATGTCATGAGCATAAATCCATGCATTTGGGATACGATGACATGCATCAATGAAGTCAGCAAAGCCTGACCACCCGATCCCGTTAGTCGCATAGTCTCCATTTACGGCTAGCATGTGTTGCTGAAGACCTATTCCAACCCGGATCTCCATGGGTAGATATTTGGTAGTGAATGGGTAGAGGACATCAAAATAGAAGGGAGATAATCTAGGATGGATACAAGTGAGCAGGTGAATTACTTATTGAGGTTGGTTACTTTAAGGAAAAGACTGAGGAAGTTGTTTCACAATCAAATGAAATGATATGAAATAAACCGCGGTAGGCAATGTAAGGTTGTAAAGATAGTGTCAGGGATACTTTTAGGATGACATTGTCGAATACTCTTGACAAAAATGAAATATACTACACAAAAGAAGTTAAGGACAAACCAATTATTTCATATTACTAAAGTTAATTTTGCATTCCATGACTGATTAAGTGAACTGATATGAAATAGACCGCCTCCATGGTCTAGTGGTAGAGCATCTGCCCAGAGAATCGAAGGGCGGGGTTCAGTCCCCGTCCGCGCCATACCAAAAGACGTTAAAAGATGGTACTTGTTGTTACACTGCCCGGCGCTCTGCATTAAGGGGCTAAAACAAGGACTGGTCGGCTCAGACCCTATACTGTGTCTTGGTTTTGGGTGTTCGTGTTAAACTGTGGCATGGTATCTCTGGGCTGGCACTTTAAAATCAGCATTAGTCTGAACTAGAACAAGCACAAGCATGTATGTCACTATATAAGTACAATCATTTTGAACACGTTCAATTTCACCTCGCCTATTATGAAGTCAGATGGTTCTCAACTTCTTTTGAGTAGTATATAAAGTGAAGATTCAGATGTTACATTTGCATTTCAAATGGGTATCACTGTCTGTTCAAATTGGGGGGGTCGGGTAGCCTAGTGGTTAAAGCGTTCGCTCGTCATGCCAAAGACCCGAATTCTATTCCCAACATAGGTACAATGTGTGAAGCCCATTTCTGGTGTTCTTCCGCCGTGATATTGCTGGAATATTGCTAAAAGTGGCGTAAAACAATACTCACTCACTGTTCAAATTGTGTTTACACTGCACACTGTGGCTATTTATGATCATAAACCAATTCGGATATTTAAGTTTATTTCTACATCGAGTAGTTGTTGGTTCTCAGCATTACTGAATTTCTGTGACTATTTTGGGAGTTTTTCTTTTGAAGTGAAGGCTGAACAAATATTCATAAGCGTATCCCCAAAAGTATTCATGAGCTCCCACTTTCGTTTGTTCATTTTATACCTGTTTGTCGTGCAGTCAAGACGTACTCGTGGTATCACGAGTGGGGTGTGAGGGCGTGGTCCTTGCCATGGTCCTTGCCATGGTCCCTGCCATGGTCCTTGCCATGGTCCCTGCCATGGTCCCTGCCATGGTCCCTGCCATGGTCCCTGCCATGGTCCTTGCCATGGTCCCTGCCATGGTCCTTGCCATGGTCCTATTAGCATGGGTTTAATTCCCAGACTCGCCCTGGTTATGATGTTGTCGGTAACCGCTGCAATGCATCTCTTGGAGCTTTCTTCGCACATGAGGCAAACAGTGCTGTTACTGACATACTCTTCACAGTGGTATGTAACCGAACTCCGTCACTCTTGTCAATTAATGGTGTTGGTTTGAATTTGTTGTTCACTTGGACCGTCGTGTATCAGGAGTCCTTTATCAACATGCTTTAATTCAATCCATAGCCGTAATGAGGCAATGCAGGCAAGATACTAGAGGTCCAGTTGTCATATACTATTGTTTGTTTGTTGTTTCACGCTGAACTCAGCAATTTTACAGCTATATGAAGACGGTCTATAAATAATCGATTCTGGGCAAGACAGTCCAGTGGTTGACATTATTAGCATCGACCCACGTAATTGGTATATGATGACATGCATCAACCAAGTCAGCGAGTCTGACCATCCAATCCCGTTAGTCGCCTTTCACAGCAAGCATGGTCACCTTTCACGGCATGGGTTGCTGAAGACCTATTCTACCCATGATCTTCATCTTCATATGCTAACCTAAATGTGAAGGAATTCCTGTGTTAAGACGGGTCTGTAAAACTTGTACCTTGAGTGAATGAGAAGAATGCAACAATGTTCTTTAAGCCAGGATGTCAGCATTGTGACCTTCTTTGTGACATCATAGCACTGTGTGATGTCATCATTGGATTGTCGCTGCAGGTTACACAAATCATGGGAAATACATAAATCATAAATGTGCATGGTTTTATTCATTTGCAAGACATAAACACACTTACAGATATAAGCACGCTTACAGACATAAGGGCACTTACAGACATAAGGGCACTTACAGACATAAGGGCACTTACAGACATAAGGGCACTTACAGACATAAGCACACTTACAGACATAAGCGCACTTACAGACATAAGCACACTTACAGACGTAAGGGCACTTACAGACATAAGCACACTTACAGACATAAGGGCACTTACAGACATAAGCACACTTACAGACATAAGGGCACTTACAGACATAAGCACACTTACAGACATAAGCACACTTACAGACATAAGGGCACTTACAGACATAAGCACACTTACAGACATAAGGGCACTTACAGACATAAGCACACTTACGGACATAAGGGCACTTACGGACATAAGGGCACTTACAGACATAAGGGCACTTACAGACATAAGGGCACTTACAGACATAAGCACACTTACAGACATAAGGGCACTTACGGACATAAGGGCACTTACGGACATAAGGGCACTTACAGACATAAGGGCACTTACAGACATAAGGGCACTTACAGACATAAGGGCACTTACAGACATAAGCGCACTTACAGACATAAGCACACTTACAGACATAAGCGCACTTACCGACATAAGGGCACTTACGGACATAAGCACACTTACAGACATAAGCACACTTACAGACATAAGCACACTTATGGACATGAGGGCACTTACAGACTTAAGCACACTTACATATTAAATTTTGTTACTTACAGATGGATGTTTTATCCATTTATGGTTGAAAATATTTTGTAAGGTTAAGTGCCAGTAATTATACTTTTATGCCAAACTGTACGCGATGAGGGATTTCATATGGGCATGTAGTGTCTGTGTGTAGTTTGCATAGAAGTTGATAACTCCCGCATAACTTGAAAATCATGAAAAAAATTCATCCAAACTTGGCAAATGTATTAAACAGAGGCTAAAGTTGTGCCTAGTGTGAGAAAAAAGGATTTGTCATCTTCTGATGACTCGTTTCAGTTGGAAAGTTCAAATAAAACATCTCGATTTGAAGAATACCTATCTTAGAAAAAGTTGAATACTCTGAATACTGATAGGCAGACTTCTTTGTATAGATTTTCGTTGACTGAAACACTAGGTGAGCTGTTGTTACAGTTGCCTAGCGCCATCATATTGCCATCCATGTCTATCTTCATACTTATTTATATATATAAGACTGACACATTGCATGATCACACCAATTATCCTATGTTCGATCAGAGCCTGACAGGAATAATTTCAGTATTGTTGCTCCTGCAAGATGTATTGTGTTAACAATGCAACCATTCTAACAACATGACCATCCTACCAAGTACCACAATGACTTCTCCCTTAGGGCTTTCTTTGAACAGAAGCCCAATGTGCTACCATTGAGGCCCAGTGCTGTTGTTCGTATATCAGTGAACCTATATACCTTTTCAAGTATGCTTTTCATTATGTGTGATTGTGATGCATTTGCCCAGATCTTCGTTATTTTTACCCTTTGAATTATGTGGCCACTTCAGGTACTGTAACATACAAAATGAGATTTGAATTTACATTGATGTACAAAATTGAAATGCTCTTTAACAGCTCAGCACAATGTCACATGAGGAATGTGGATGTGAATTGATCGTGTCCTGTGACAGATTACCAACACAAGTAGTAGAAGTATGTGTTATCTCATGCCTCAGGTGGACCTTTGTACCCTTTAACCAATCAGGACACTTCATACATGGATAACCTTCCTGAAAGGTGAAGGTCACATGATAAACTTCCTGGTTGGTGATCCTGTGACCTTGTTTGCAAGGCCGTATATTGTGCTGTGTTGTCAAAGTATTGAATGTGTATTTTGACAAGCAGTATGGCAGTGTTAATCGCCAGCCATGATAAAACCAAAATGTTAGTTTTGCATTTTGTTTTTTATCTTGGTTTGATATATAGTTACCTGGATGAAAAATACCCTTTTGATGTATATCTGGGATTTGCCAGGAAATATTATGAACTAAAAAGAAAGTCTTTGAAAAAATTGACACTGTGAGCTAAAACCAATCAAAATGTTGTGTGTTTAGATATATTGTCAGTTGTTTGAATGTATTACAATAGAGTGGTTATTGATAAAAAACATTTTGGTCCTATCATTGAATAGTTTGATAAATAGGGATTAAACTGTCATAAATATTGAATACTAGGAATGACTGTATTATGCAAGCATTATACAAATATTTATTCCTGGTATTATATTCAACATCGTTCAAATGATATCGTGATGTGAGGTCGGAATTACATCACACTATAAACGATGTCATAGCTGAAGATTGTTGACATCATTCGACAATTGTTGTTGCCTAAGACGGCATTTTTTCTAATGGGTCGCTCAAAACAAATAAAAAATAATGGGTAATAAAGAAATCATAACATTCGCACATGTGTCATTCTGATTTGACGAAACTCGTGTAAGAATTCATGTATTACCCTCGATCTCACTTGGGAAGTACAAAAATTCTGACACTCGTTTCATAAAATCAGTATGACACACATGCTCGTATAATCTCTGCATCAATTTCATTTGTATATAATGAAGGTAGCTTTAAGAACTGTATGAAACCAATCCCTGAATAAACTGCCCTATTGGTGGGGCTAAAACATGTTTGATTACAGAAGCACTCATCCATGAAGATCCAGGGTAGTATAGGTCTTCAACCCATGCTTGTCGTAAGAGGCGACTAACAAGATTGGGTGGTTAGGCTCGCAGACTTGGTTGATTCATGTCATCGTATCCCAATCAATGCTCATGATGTCAATCACTAGATTGTCTTGTCCAGACTCTATTGTTTACAGACCGTCGTATATTGCTGGAATATTGCTGAGTGCTGCATTAAAGAACAAACATTGGAAACCAATATTTAAACTTTCTTACTTGGAGTGTGAGACAATGGCTAACAAGTGAGCATTTTGTTATCATATGGAGCTTAATGTAATTCATGCCAAGACCGCATTTGCTTATAATTATACTGAAAAATAATTATTTCATATTACTGAAGCTCCTGGTTGGCTAGCTGACTTGGCAGTTGGGCTGGGACAATACACCAACTCAGATACTTGTATGTGCTCTTATCTTTGGTGGGTAAGCCATATTTTTCTTAGACAGGATGGTCAAATACCTGGCACACTGACGATTTACAGTTGGCAGTGTCAAGTATGACGCAATTGATGAGAATATTTACTTTTTCGCTACTAATTAGAGTTCGGTGTAGCAGCTGTTAAAGTAAACATTTAAGGTATGAATCGATACTTTTTACTTAGTGTGCGACTGCGATGAATACTTGAATCGGAAAGTAAAATATCCGATCCACCGATGCATCGTGTATCGTCCCACCACTACTGGGCAGTGGGCTGAACTGTCAGGACATCATTGTAATGTGAAAGATTGAATGGTCCTTAACCTTTTTCTAGTGGTATACAGTGCATCGATAACACTGCTTGACACCCTGCCTGACACCCTGCCTGACACCCTGCCTGGCACTCAGCATTGAGGGGCTAAAACAATGACTGGTTGCCTCCGGAGTCGGTATACTGTGTCTGAGTGGGGTATTCATGTTAAACTGTGCAATGGTATCTGAGTAGGCAGCACTATAAAAACCGCCATGATTCCAGGTTAGTACAAGCAGACACACTCGTGTGCATGCAGGTCAGGTCACTATACAAGTGCAATCATTCTGAACACAGTTAAACACCATTTCACCTCGTCTTGCACCAACTTCTAAGTAGGGGTGAAATAATACAGCATGTTCACAATACGATACCCCTACTTCTTACAGCTAGTGAAAGACCACCGAGTGTATCCGGCAGTTGTAGGTCCCAACACAATACCCCTACTTATTACAGCCAGTGAAAGACCACCGAGTGTATCTGGCAGTTGTAGGTCCCAACACGATACCCCTACTTCTTACAGCTAGTGAAAGACCACCGAGTGTATCTGGCAGTTGTAGGTCCCAACACGATACCCCTACTTCTTACAGCTAGTGAAAGACCACCGAGTGTATCTGGCAGTTGTAGGTCCCAACACGAGACCCCTACTTCTTACAGCCAGTGAAAGACCACCGAGTGTATCCGGCAGTTGTAGGTCCCAACACGATACCCCTACTTCTTACAGCTAGTGAAAGACCACCGAGTGTATCTGGCAGTTGTAGGTCCCAACACGAGACCCCTACTTCTTACAGCTAGTGAAAGACCACCGAGTGTATCCGGCAGTTGTAGGTCCCAACACGATACCCCTACTTCTTACAGCTAGTGAAAGACCACCGAGTGTATCTGGCAGTTGTAGGTCCCAACACGATACCCCTACTTCTTACAGCTAGTGAAAGACCACCGAGTGTATCTGGCAGTTGTAGGTCCCAACACGATACCCCTACTTCTTACATCTAGTGAAAGACCACCGAGTGTATCCGGCAGTTGTAGGTCCCAACACGAGACCCCTACTTCTTACAGCTAGTGAAAGACCACCGAGTGTATCTGGCAGTTGTAGGTCCCAACACGATACCCCTACTTCTTACAGCTAGTGAAAGACCACCGAGTGTATCCGGCAGTTGTAGGTCCCAACACGAGACCCCTACTTCTTACAGCTAGTGAAAGACCACCGAGTGTATCCGGCAGTTGTAGGTCCCAACACGATACCCCTACTTCTTACAGCTAGTGAAAGACCAAGTGTATCTGGCAGTTGTAGGTCCCAACACGAGACCCCTACTTCTTACAGCTAGTGAAAGACCACCGAGTGTATCTGGCAGTTGTAGGTCCCAACACGATACCCCTACTTCTTACAGCTAGTGAAAGACCACCGAGTGTATCTGGCAGTTGTAGGTCCCAACACGATACCCCTACTTCTTACAGCTAGTGAAAGACCACCGAGTGTATCTGGCAGTTGTAGGTCCCAACACGATACCCCTACTTCTTACAGCTAGTGAAAGACCACCGAGTGTATCTGGCAGTTGTAGGTCCCAACACGATACCCCTACTTCTTACAGCTAGTGAAAGACCACCGAGTGCATCTGGCAGTTGTAGGTCCCAACACGATACCCCTACTTCTTACAGCTAGTGAAAGACCACCGAGTGTATCTGGCAGTTGTAGGTCCCAACACGATACCCCTACTTCTTACAGCTAGTGAAAGACCACCGAGTGTATCTGGCAGTTGTAGGTCCCAACACGATACCCCTACTTCTTACAGCTAGTGAAAGACCACCGAGTGTATCTGGCAGTTGTAGGTCCCAACACGATACCCCTACTTCTTACAGCTAGTGAAAGACCACCGAGTGCATCTGGCAGTTGTAGGTCCCAACACGATACCCCTACTTCTTACAGCTAGTGAAAGACCACCGAGTGTATCCGGCAGTTGTAGGTCCCAACACGATACCCCTACTTCTTACAGCTAGTGAAAGACCACCGAGTGTATCTGGCAGTTGTAGGTCCCAACACGATACCCCTACTTCTTACAGCTAGTGAAAGACCACCGAGTGTATCCGGTAGTTGTAGGTCCCAACACGATACCCCTACTTCTTACAGCTAGTGAAAGACCACCGAGTGTATCCGGCAGTTGTAGGTCCCAACACGATACCCCTACTTCTTACAGCTAGTGAAAGACCACCGAGTGTATCTGGCAGTTGTAGGTCCCAACACGATACCCCTACTTCTTACAGCTAGTGAAAGACCACCGAGTGTATCCGGCAGTTGTAGGTCCCAACACGATACCCCTACTTCTTACAGCTAGTGAAAGACCACTGAGTGTATCCGGCAGTTGTAGGTCCCAACACGATACCCCTACTTCTTACAGCTAGTGAAAGACCACTGAGTGTATCCGGCAGTTGTAGGTCCCAACACGATACCCCTACTTCTTACAGCTAGTGAAAGACCACTGAGTGTATCTGGCAGTTGTAGGTCCCAACACGAGACCCCTACTTCTTACAGCTAGTGAAAGACCACCGAGTGTATCCGGCAGTTGTAGGTCCCAACACGATACCCCTACTTCTTACAGCTAGTGAAAGACCACCGAGTGTATCTGGCAGTTGTAGGTCCCAACACGATACCCCTACTTCTTACAGCTAGTGAAAGACCACCGAGTGTATCCGGTAGTTGTAGGTCCCAACACGATACCCCTACTTCTTACAGCTAGTGAAAGACCACTGAGTGTATCCGGCAGTTGTAGGTCCCAACACGATACCCCTACTTCTTACAGCTAGTGAAAGACCACTGAGTGTATCCGGCAGTTGTAGGTCCCAACACGATACCCCTACTTCTTACAGCTAGTGAAAGACCACTGAGTGTATCTGGCAGTTGTAGGTCCCAACACGAGACCCCTACTTCTTACAGCTAGTGAAAGACCACCGAGTGTATCTGGCAGTTGTATGTTGCAGGGCTACACAACGTACGTGTTCCGGACCAACATGGAGCTGCGGGGCACGGGGTACGTGTGGAGGGCCCTGGAGAAGGTGCTGGGGGAGGAGGACAAGGAGAAGGCCACCGGGATGAGGATGCTCGAGGACAAAATGGTGGGTGCTCAACATACTTCAGTCACTGATCATTGTACCCATGTATGTATTCCTGGGAGGAGAGGTGACTTACGGGATCAGGTGGTCGGGCTTGCTGACTTGGTTGATGCATGTATTCCAGTTGCCTAGATCAATGCTAATGTCAATCACTGGATTGTCTGGTCCAGAGTCGATTAATTACAGACTGCCATGAAATAGCTGGAATATTGCTGAGTGCGACAACAAACAAACAAACAAGCAAGCAAACACTGATCATTGTGACCCCATATTGTGGGTCCAAAGCGTGGTTCGCCCCAATTACTTTTCAAGGTTTGTCAGCACCATACTCTTGCTCGTGGGTTTCACTCAAGTGGTAAAAGGCCAGCGTCATTTTGGGCTTCCCTCCCACATTAAGCTGGTACATCGTGATATGACTTGAATACTGTTCAAAGTGCCACTCACTCATTGGTGTAGAAGTTTGACACCTGTGGGGTTCCAGGGTAGAACATACATAGGTCCCTGGGATGGTTCGGTTTAGAATAGGTCCCTAGCAATCTGCTTGTCATTAGAGGCAACCAAATGGATCGGGTAGCCAGTCTCAGTGATTTTGTTGAAGGCGTGTCACCTTACCTGATGGCCTGGATCGGTCACAATATCAATCACTGGATTGTGTTGCCTAGACTTGATTGTTAACAGACTGACACCATGTAGATGGAATATGGCTGAGTGTGGCATTTAAACAACAAACAGTGTTATAATATCTCTTCTGTGTTCCAGGGCTGTGCATTTGATATGCCATCAGAGTTGGACGGAGAAATTGAGGCAAACTGGACAGATGGAAAATATGATACACTGGTCAAGGCCACAGAAGTGCCGAAACTTCTTCCTCAGTCCAACTTCGGTGGTGGCAGGGGCGGGGGAGGCTTCAGAGGAGGTAACCGTGGCGGCGGCTTTCGCGGTGGAGATAGAGGAGGCTGGGGCAGGGGACGGGGTGACTTCAGGGGAAGGGGTGGTTTTGGGGGGAGAGGGCGTGGAGGTGATAGGGGTCGAGGGGGATTTGACGGAGGATTTAAACGCAAACAGAGTATATCTTTTGATTCACCACAGGGCAAGAAAATAAAATTTGAATGATCGTGATCTTTCATGACACTTTTTCTCATGTACAGTTATTGTTTTGTCATATGTGTTATTGTCTCGTCATGTTTATAAATATGCATTTGTTTTCAATGAATCTTTTATGAAATATTCATAGTGCAATGTTATATACATAGTGTATATGTATTAAGAAAATAAAACCATGTAAATATGATATTCTTTTTATTTTTATTTTATAGGTAGTAGTTCTTTATTTAAACTAAACTTGGCCCAGTCGTCTTAAGTCTTATGTTTCTTGGTTTGTCAGCGCCATACCCTTGGGGTGGTTTCACCGAAGTGGTAAACGTCTGAGACTACATTACTTCAGGCTTTCCTCCCACATTAAGCTGACACGCTGCGATATAACTGAAATACTGTTAAACCCATCTCTCTCATTCACTCACTCACTCACTCACTGAGTGGCCACTATGCCAGCTTTAGAAAGAATGGACACCTGGTCAACAGATTCTGCGAAATTAATAGACTCCCAGGCCTTGAATAGGGGACATACTGTACATGCTCTTTCAGAGATATGGATACACCTTCCTAGGTACAAAGACACCTTGACAGGTATGAACACACCTGGAGAGAAATATACACCTAGAGGTATGGACACACCTGGAGAGAAATATACACCTAGAGGTACATACACACCTTGAGAGAAATATACACCTAGAGGTATGGACACACCTGGAGAGAAATATACACCTAGAGGTATGGACACACCTGCAGAAAAATATACACCTAGAGGTACATACACACCTGGAGAGCAATATACACCTAGAGGTACATACACACCTTGAGAGAAATATACACCTAGAGGTATGGACACACCTGGAGAGAAATATACACCTAGAGGTATGGACACACCTGCAGAGAAATATACAGACCTGGAGAGAAATATGCACCTAGAGGTATATACACACCTGGAGAGAAATATACACCTAGAGGTATGGACACACCTGGAGAGAAATATACACCTAGAGGTACATACAAACCTGGAGAGAAATATACACCTAGAGGTATGGACACACCTGCAGAGAAATATACAGACCTGGAGAGAAATATGCACCTAGAGGTATATACACACCTGGAGAGAAATATACACCTAGAGGTATATACACACCTGGAGAGAAATAAACACCTCGAGGTATGGACACACCTGGAGAGAAATATACACCTAGAGGTATGGACACACCTGGAGAGAAATATACACCTAGAGGTATGGACGCACCTGCAGAAAAATATACACCTAGAGGTACATACACACCTGGAGAGCAATATACACCTAGAGGTACATACACACCTTGAGAGAAATATACACCTAGAGGTATGGACACACCTGGAGAGAAATATACACCTAGAGGTATGGACACACCTGCAGAGAAATATACAGACCTGGAGAGAAATATGCACCTAGAGGTATATACACACCTGGAGAGAAATATACACCTAGAGGTATATACACACCTGGAGAGAAATAAACACCTCGAGGTATGGACACACCTGGAGAGAAATATACACCTCGAGGTATGGACACACCTGGAGAGAAATATACACCTAGAGGTATGGACACACCTGGAGAGAAATATACACCTCGAGGTATGGACACACCTTGAAGTTTCCGGTTTTTTATTTCCTTTCAGCATCTCGGATAAGTTTGATATTTGAAAGATGTGTTTATTGACAACAAACTCCTTGTTAATGTGCAATATTTATTACATATAAATATAGAAATGTACATGAGTTGCAAGATTCCAAGATGATAAAATAATGTTGAACTTCTTATGTTATCCCAGATCTATTACAACATATCATCTGGAAACAACTGTGAACAATGGACATATCCTGGTTTCTATCAGGGCAAGGTGTACGACCGCTTGATGACAAAATCAAATACTTCATGACAATAAAAATAGATATATACTCCATGAAATAGAAAATGCCGTCAAAATAGACGGTACTTTTGGGTTTTTTAAAGAAATACTGTATTTGTTTAATATCAGGTCCATATTACAGTGTAGGCATATTAAGCCTGCATTCAGGCTTGGATGGGTGGCCTTTTTGGTGAACAGTTTGTATCAAGCCAATGGGATATACATGTATGTTCTAGCTTTAAGTATATACATTCTTGGAGTGACTGTTGAGATCATTGTGCGGTCTGCTCAAATATGTCATCATGGTTTTTCAGTTAGTTATTTCCAGCTGGCAATAGGACAATAGAAATGAAGGCTTATATAGGAAGCAAAGAATCTTTAAACTGAACTAAATTAGTATTTAGTCTTCTATTCATATGAACACAATAAAATATTTACCAAGTCCTTTCTAAAGAATTTTTGGTGTCTCAGAATGTTTATAAACATAAATTGAGTATTTCATTAATCGAAAACTTCTTACAAATGTAAGTCATTGACAAATATTGTTTCCAAATAAGCTTCTTGAGATGTCTGTCATATACAGTTTGGGTGAATCAATAACATAAAATAACTTTTATAGTTAGAAAAAATACTCTCTTTTTTCATTATCTACATATTATGTAAATGTTACTAGAAAACAAGTCACCCAACAGAAGTGTTTGATGCATTGTAGGTAATTTCAATAAGTCAGTCTAAGTGAGTGAGTGAGTGAGTTTGATTTTACGCCGCTTTTAGCAATATTCCAGCAGTATCACGGCAGGGGACACCAGAAATGGGCTTCACATATTGTACCAATGTGGGGAATCCAACCCGGGTTTTCAGCGTGACGAGCGAACGCTTTAACCACCAGGCTACCCGACCGCCCCAGTCTAAGAGCTGATCCAGTAAAGGCAACCTGTATAGAGGTACTGAGTAGAAATGTTTATGGTCGGATGGGGCAAGCCTGCTGCCCTCGACTTGGGTGAATGGGCAGCCCCACTCTTTGTGTTCAGTGATACAAAACCCATTTTGTATGAATGCCAACTCCAATTCTATCCTGTTTCATCTAGTAAGTATACACAATAGATTTTATTTTGTCTCAAATTTATTCTGTGTAGCTGGAGTGATTCCATAAATTGTTCCTATCGTACTAGTGTGGGAGATTACAAACACGGCATGACTTTGGTTAATGAAGGTGGCACAGAATACACGGCCTTGACCCTGATTGGAATTTGCACAAGGAACAGTTCCTCTTTAACTCGGGTATTGTAACTTGGACATTACAAACAACACTCTCAACATGTCCTCTTGTTGGGTGACTTTGTGTAAGCACGAAATCTACAAGCTGTATTAGGAAAACACATTCAACAATTGAAGCATATCAGATATAACACTATTTTTGTTATTGAAGTACTTTTGTAAATAATATCAATCAAAACAAAGTTTGCACTGAACCGCTTCTTTTTGTTATTGTACGATAAAAATATTCCCAAAATATTCTTGACAGTCAATATGTTCTTATGTATCAGTCCCAGATGAATTCTTTGGGATAATAATCAAAATTCTGAGGCTAAAATTACCAAAATTCTGAGGATAATTTACAATTCTGTGGTAAAATTACCAAAATTCTGCAGTTGAAATGACAAAATTCTGCAGTAAAAACAACCAATTCACTCACAAAATAATTTCAAACTCATTTATTTTCTCAAAAAATGTAATCTCTTGCATTTCGACATTATAGGTTTGGTTTAGCATGTCTGCTTTATGTGGTCATAATACCATAGGAACTTATTGTTTCACATTTCGTTTTATTGTAGGATTCATGTTTTGTGTGTTTGAATCGCATGATAAATGTTTGGGCATCATTCGAGTGCAAAATTTGATAGAAAAGCTTAAAAATTTGTGTATTGATTGATTAAAATAGACAAATTCAGCAATTTTTCTGCAGTTCTGTGTTAAGTTACATTTTCTGCAAATCCTGCAATCACGGAAATGTAGAATTCGCCTGGGACTGACAGTCTATGTTACAGATACTGTTTCTGAAAACAGCAGAAAAGGAACTGGTAATTGCCAAGCAACTTTTATTGACAAAGTTTTAATCTCATCAACGTTTGAACTAGCCTGTGCTCAGTCTCTGACGACACAGTTAACTGTATTTTAATATGCCCCAAATTTCCAAATTATTAAAATTACTTTTTTTGCATTTTTATGTCACTTGATAAAAAATATAGGTTACGTTCAAGCATTTTTTTAATCCCAGATTAAAAGTAACTTTGTCAGACCCAAAACCTTTTTAAGGCCTCAGAAACAGATTGCAGGGTTCTGTTGAAACCCTTCAAATTCTGTCAGTCTTTTATTTTGAATATTTAAATGACGAGCTCTTGCATACTGTTGAATTAAACAATATGATCATATAAAATTTGTAAGACTGAAGGATTTTAAGTGAACAGTCTCCCATCAACTGTCAATCATCTTAATATCCTTTCTATTCTAGTGTTGAAGTGAATAGCTCATTTTTTTATATGCCGTTGAATGATACAAAAAAGAGCTTCGAAGAAGCAATGTACAATATGACTAAAAGTTACAAAGAATAAAAATTCCTCGTTATTGTGATGCAAACCTAGGAAAATATACATATCACAAATTGCCCAACCCATGTAGGATGCTTGTCACCGGTGTTCATCAAGGGATTTTGTCCACCGACGTCCCGACAAGTAGTCTATGTACAGGTCAACCATTCCCATCGACAGCTATATACATTAGATCCCCCACGCCTCCCCCGATTTACAAGCCTATGACAGCTCAGGGGATTCACCGTGGAAGTTCCACCATGATACAGAGTATTGAGTCTTCCACAGCCATGTCCGATCCATGTTGACTGATCCGGTCCTCAAGTTAATATCAATCACTGACACTATCATACATTCATATATATAATACTACACACGAACATGCTACCACGGATAGTTTCTACTATTGTATGGAACATTAAAATTTATGATGATAAAAGTAAACTTCCCTAATTTATGTTCAAACATAATTTAAATTTATGTTTAAAAACAAATTAAATATATATTGAAAAATAAATTCAATTTAATGCAGATTGTTTTTTATCATAGTCATTAAGATCTGTTATGGCTCCAAAACAGCATGGTTCTAAACTGACTCCTTAAACACAGTCGGGACAAAATGTATTTTTAATAGAATTTCGACCTGCCAACCCAACAGTTTTTATTCTGATGAATGCATACCTGTCTGCTGACCCAAAACTTGCCATTCAATACCATAAACTGCAAAACTGGCGTTTTTCGCCTTTCAGAACATTTCAAAATCTACCATCCAAGAATTAAACTCTGGCCTAAAACAGTGTAGTATCTCGGGGTCTACATGATCATTTCTGGTTCTAAGAAGAAATCCATTCTGTTCCATACAGGAGGATTCACCTGTGAGAACACAAGTATTGTTCAAGCCCTATCCTGTCCTACATTGATACACACAATTCACCTGATTGTCCTATCAGTTAATCAAATCAATCAATTCCTAGCTGACAGGGTAGATAACGTCCGTGCATCAGCCTACTTGAATTATCTCTTTGTTTCTAATGCCTTGTCATTCCTATTTACGTACAGACACAATGCACTTTGAAATGCAGGTTTAGGACCTAGATAACAGTAACAGATCAAGTAACGAGTCGATCGTTCCACACCATGTCATGATGGCACACTCTAGTTTTCATCACAGTACAAATGGAATCTCATAGATAAAGAATTTCAGTGTCTGATATGGCCAGCATTCAATCCTTCTCCACAACTTTTGTAGTTATATACATTGGCGAAATCTTCTTTCACACAAGACAATTCATCTGGTCTCTGTCACATTCTGGTGTTGTAACAAGAGGCTGGAGGAGGAAGAGATTCAACAACTTTGTCTTCTGTCGTTGTTGTTCGCTGCATCCCCTGTACGTTACACCTGGCTGGAGAGTCCGTCAGAATGCTGTTCCTCAAATCGTCTGTGGCTGAGGTTAACTGAGATTATTCTTCGATTGTTCTCCGTTTATTGTTCAGGTCGCACATCTTATGTCTTTACATCATTGAGTCTGAGTGCCTAGCGAACAAGCCTTCCCCCCTAACGATCACTCCATCGGAGACGATAAGTCCTAGAATACAACAATTTAGGGTAAGTGGGGTTGATCGCACAAACGGGACAAAACAACATTCAAACAGGCAGAACAGAAGCGATAGTAACACATGAAATGTTTGTCTCATTTATGTGAAATAGTCTCTTTAACATCCATTATTCAATTTGGTAGGAAAACAATCGTAATTGTAAAGGCAAGTTGCAACATCAATCAGATTACATGATTTAGTCTGATGGTGGGGGTGGCCTAGCGGGTGAAGTGTTTGCTTGTCATGGTCATGTCTCTGGTTTGACGCCATATTGAGACTTGCCAGTTGGTGTTATTCTGCTACATTGGTGGAACACCTTGCGCCCAAATAAGGATGGTGCCATTACATAGCCTGGGCATCTACTAAGGGACCCGTCATTGATTAAGGCGAGAGGGAATCGTGGTCAGGTGACCAAAAGTATGAGTCTCTCTGGGAGGGTCATGCAAAATAATACATATATATGGAGAGGGTCATGAAAAAATGATTTCTTTTCATAAAATTTAAAGTGCTTTTGCATTTTGTCGTGAAAAAAATGTACATGGGACTTGGGGAGGGTTATCCAAAAGCATTAGTGTAGGGTCAGTATTTTCAGAACGTTGCATCAAAAGCCTCTGACCTACCCACCCCTGTAATAAATGACCCATACATAATTTCCATTGTACAGTGAAATCTCAACAGAATTGGGGATATTAGTTTTCAAATTGATGGACAACAGATAATGTTTTCTTGAAAATAATTGGATTGCATTCTTAAAGTGTTCCAGAATTGTTAACTTGTTTGAAATACAAATTAAATTTCATCTAACATAAGGGAGACAAACTTTTAACACTCAAACGAGGACACTGACTACTGACTGAGCATGCAACTGGGCTTCACTAGATATTTGACATATATTAATTAGTTGACAGGTATACACTATCTTACCCAGTACTCGGGAGGATCAAATCTGATAACACATCTCACCTCTTCTGTGACACATTCAACTGAAAACACAAAGAAATACTATTCAGCTGGGATTAATTTAAGTAATGCCAATTCCTCACATTGAATATCCTTAACAGTCATTTTAAAGAATACTCACCCATGAGTGAGTGAGTGAGTATGTTTTTACACCACGTTTAGCAATGTTCCAGCAATATCACGACGGGGGGACACCAGAAATGGGCTTCACACATTGTACCCATGTCGGGAATCGAACCGTGTCTTCAGGGCATGATGAGAGAATGCTTTGACCGCGAGGCTGCCCCTTTGAGTTGCTCTGGTGCGCTGCAATTCGCTGTGCAGAGTTGCCTCCCTTGGGCATGCCAGAAACCTATGATAGTGATGATCGAATCCCAGTTAACCCCAATTATGTTTCTAGGTTTCTCAGCACCATGCCCATGCTTGTGGGTTTCACCAAAGTGGTTAAGGTCGACCTGCAACACTTTGGGCTTTTCTCCCGCATGAAGTGTCCATCAATCTGGATGACTGTTCACAAAGGTGTTTAACCAAACTCACTCACTCACTTACCCTAGAGCAGGACAAATTATAGATTCCATCAATAAGACAATTCTTTCAAGACAATAGCATATGATTTATTTTGTCAACTTCAAACAGCTTTTTGATGAAATATTAATACCAATATATTTCTGACACTGAAACCAGCCTTAGAACAGACAGTGTGATATGAGTGTGGGAAAAGAGAGAGGGAGGGAGGGACGGAGGGAGGGAGAGAGAGAGAGGGAGGGAGGGAGAGAGAGGGAGGGAGAAAGGGAGAGAGGGGATTTCTTGGGGGGGGGGGGGGGGGGGGGGGGTACCAACCCAAAAAAGACTGTTCACTTGTCATGCTGGACATGATCTGTAAAAATTAAATGTGGGTCAAAGAAAAATAAAACAACATTATGTTTTGAAGAGCTGAAGAGTCTGTCTCAAACACAATTCCAGATTCCAGGCCTCCTTCCTTGATATGTAAATGGTCAGGCCCAAAGGTGTCGCAAGATGCTCAAGCTATCAACCCCTGGGTCCTGACATGACAGGATGAGCTACCATCCACACAGTTGGAGCACAATGACACACACCACCCAGTTACTGTCATAAGAGCCAGCTAATGGGGTCAAGAGGTCAGACTCACTGACTTGGCTGATGCATGTCATCATACCTCAAATTTTGGATCAATGCTCAAATCAATCACTGGATTGTCTGGTCCAGACAAAAATCCTTTGTCAGCTCATTATGACAAGCATGTGGTACTTAAGATGTATTGGACCATGGGGCAGTGTTTCTGGAGTCTGTATGACCTTCATTTTGATGATGGAGGTGTAGGACTAATGACAGACAGAAGTCTTTGGTAGGGAGCCACATACCTTCACATCCAACGCTGTCTGTCAGATCTGTTATATCACTCCACAGCTTTGGACAGTTCTCTAGTTGCCAGCTGTTCACCATCTGTAAGGCCAAGGTCAATATGAAGGTCAAGGTCAAATATTGTGGGTCAAGGTTATTGTTCAACTTTCATCCTTGCTGTTGACCTGTTACAGCAATTTAAATGTCCTTTACTCTATTATTCAAAGATTGGAAATATATATTTTGAAAGTTTCATTAAGGTGCCTCATGTTTCTTATGTAGTCAAAAGGCTTGAGGATAAATGCAGAAAAGCCTGTTACATATTGCATTATACAACTTGAATCAACTCAGAGAAAATACTTAAATAGTCACTAACCATACCTAGGTATATTTTCAATGCATATTTATCAATCACCAAGACTTGCTAGGGTGCTTAGTGAGTAATTATTTGAAACTGACTCTCAAATTTAACTACAAGGGTAGAAAAATGCCTTAGGAGCAGGAAAAATTTGTATTTCTTAAAAATACAATTTGACATATTTCTAACCAGGGATAATTTGAATTTTAAGAGTCTTAAGACAATGTACATAGTTTTAGGGATTTATCTAGGATTTTAAACAAAGTGTCCTTGGCAGGCATATGGGCGGGGGGGGATCATTATTTTGAAAACGTTATTTTTTACAATCTTATTTTCTGAAACTCCATGCAATGATGTAAAACCTATGTATAAGAGCATATGTGCAGCAAACTACAGTTATAACGAACTCAAAGGGACCACTAATTTTATTATACCTGTAGTTTGTTATAAGCATATGTACAGCATATATACAGCATATATACAGCATATTTACAGCAAATGGACGGGATCAAAACACATTTCGTTATATCCGTCAGTTCGTTATAAGCATGTTCGTTATATGTAATTTACTGTACCACCGCTGGACCTGCGCAAATCATATCATTAGTCAGACATTATGAGTTGGGAACGTCTTACTCCAAATTTGCCAATGGCTGACGTTTGTTGCAGACTCATTGTGAGTTGCACTGTCCTCCTATCATCTGTAGAATTTAAACCTTCAAATAAAAATAAAAAATAGGTGGATCGACTGATGTGTTTCAATCCAATGATAAGGTTCAATTCTTGTTTCCATAACTAGCATGCATGGCCGACTCTGGCAGTGCACATGGGGATGGCCTGTCAACAAGGAAGTGGAATGTTTGCAGGCTCACCTCAACCACCTCCTCGTCAGAATAGTGACTGCCTTCAGAGTCGGAGCTCCCTGCAACAAACACCACACATGATAGTGGAGACACACTACTCAGGCACAGACACAAGACTGTAGAACACATCAAATTACCACAATAAGCTTGACCTACCCCTAAAAACACAATGACCTGAAATCAACACTGTAAAGACACCACTTAAACAGCTGTGTTTTTTAAATGGGTGTAAGTTTCAACTGTATGTCCTATTTTCCTTGTAATAATGCATTTTCCTATGCAGGTACACATTCAACAGAACAGATGACATATTACACAGTTATGTATTGTCAATGTTCATTTATACATCTTCGATGTGCACTAATGCATTTTCACTATGTATAAAAAATCTCGTGACCTCATCCTATTGTTCTAGGAGTGTTTTTGTCAGGGTGATAATACATCCTGCACAACCAAACACCCCTACATAATTCTTGGACCATTCCAAAAGTCTGCACAATGCAAATAATTTGAGGTCTATCTGACATGACTCAAATGCCTGACATTACCCAATTGCACAGTTTGACAATCAGTGCAAACACACAATATTAGGGGCAGGTAAAATGCACTTAATATATTACACTTTCAAACAATTTATTTCAACCATATTACTCTTGTTATAGTCAAATATCTGGTATCAACAATGCTGGGATTTTATTCTGCAATCAGCCATATAAACACTGACCCATTTCAACGGACCACTGACAGTTTGGACCCACTTGAAAGGGTGGCAAGTCAGGCTAGAATTACATGTGTTGCAGATAGGAACAGTAAGTAGACAGGTGAGCTGAGTTGTGTCTGCACCTTGCAACCATGGTATCTCCATGGGCACACATAACAAAATGTGTGTTTTTTTCAAACAGAGATTATGCTGCTCATTCAGGACATAGACGAACCCTACATGTTTCTGAGGGATTGCAATTTACAATATTTATACATAAATATGAATAGACAATCAAGTTGCTGAAAAGCTTTATCATTGATCGAAGGCATTCAGTAGTGTAATTAATTTGTGATGACACCTTTCTCCTGCGACACACGTTTGTAATCGTTAATAGGAGAATATAAACTCGTGGTGAAAAGGATATGTTAATATGCATGTTATGAGGAAAATTAAATTTCCAGGGTCAGCACAAATTATGATGATAGTTTACAAATGTTTAAAACTATTTCTGTTTGCAACTCACCCTCCAGACTGTGGGGTGACACGCTGCGAGCCTGTGGACTGGGGGGGTGGGGCGATGTCCCGCAGCTGAAACAGGCTACCCCCCGACATGTGGCTGGTCGACCGTGTCTCCCTCCGGGGGGTGGCTGGAATGAAGAGGGCACAAGTCAACACCCATCATTTCTCATCTAGAAACAGAGAAAAACATTCAGTTTTCTCTAATCTACTTAATAACTTTCTTCTACATTATGGTACAAAATGTTTGTAACCTTTTTAGAGAGGTGTGATGCATATCAAATATTATTTAATTTATTTTAATAATTCAATTACATATTCTTATATTCAGGTGAGCTTGCATTATTTCAATTTTGCCTCCGTGGTCTAGTGGTGGTGAGTCCGCCCGCAGAGCGGAAGGTCCGGGGTTCGATGCCCGGCCGGGTAATACCAAGACACGTTAAAAATGGTACTTGTTGTTATCCTGTCTGGCGCACGGCATTGAGGGGGTAAAACATTGTCGGCTCGGAAACAGTGCACTGTGTCTGATAGGGTTTTCATGTTAAGCTGCTGCATTGTACCTCAGTGGGCTAACACTATAAAATCGGCATTAGTCAGGACTAGTACAGGCACCCATCCACGAACAAGCACACATGTGCATGCACATCCCAATATAATTGCAATAATCTGCAATTGCAATAATAATTCACATTATCAGTTTTGCTGAAACCAGACAAGATATGCTTACCATCGCTGTCCGTCAACAGCTGGTCGAAGTTCGGGATGGAGGCTGTAGAGAGACCACAGGGTAGATTGTTCTCTGGAGCACTGTCATCCTCACTTTCCGACTTCACCTCAATCGTGGTCTGCACAACAAATGATTGATGGTGCATTGATTTGTTTAAATTTCTCACATTTTCAAAACAATACAACTGAGATTTTAAATGAATTAATTTGTGTCTTTGCAACGGCTATTTTTGTTTGTCTGCAAGTCTGCCCTTACAGACAAAGCAATGAAGACAAAGAATAGCAATACTTGTTTAGACCTGAAAACATATTCAGATTTCACAGCTTCATTTGTTTAAGTACAGCTGATACCAGGTGAGGTGTATCGCCTTCTCCGTGGACTCGAGGGTTCAGGCCACACAGCGATAATCAGGAGACACCAACGCTACATGCACTCACCTACAGCACTACACTCAGCATTTCTAAACCCACAAACACTACCAGTAACTACACAAACACTACCAGTAACTACACAAACACTACCAGTAACTACACAAACACTACCAGTAACTACACAAACACTACCAGTAACAGTACACAAACACTACCAGTAACTACACAAACACTACCAGTCACAGTGCACAAACACTACCAGTAACTACACAAACACTACCAGTACAGTACACAAACACTACCAGTAACAGTACACAAACACTACCAGTAACAGTACACAAACACTACCAGTACACAAACACTACCAGTACACAAACACTACCAGTAACTACACAAACACTACCAGTAACAGTACACAAACACTACCAGTAACTACACAAACACTACCAGTAACAGTACACAAACACTACCAGTAACTACACAAACACTACCAGTAACAGTACACAAACACTACCAGTAACAGTACACAAACACTACCAGTACACAAACACTACCAGTAACTACACAAACACTACCAGTAACAGTACACAAACACTACCAGTAACTACACAAACACTACCAGTAACAGTACACAAACACTACCAGTAACTACACAAACACTACCAGTAACAGTACACAAACACTACCAGTAACAGTACACAAACACTACCAGTACACAAACACTACCAATAACAGTACACAAACACTACCAGTAACAGTACACAAACACTACCAGTACACAAACACTACCAGTACAGTACACAAACACTACCAGTACACAAACACTACCAGTACACAAACACTACCAGTAACAGTACACAAACACTACCAGTACACAAACACTACCAGTACACAAACACTACCAGTAACAGTACACAAACACTACCAGTACACAAACACTACCAGTACACAAACACTACCAGTAACAGTACACAAACACTACCAGTACACAAACACTACCAGTAACAGTACACAAACACTACCAGTACACAAACACTACCAGTACACAAACACTACCAGTAACAGTACACAAACACTACCAGTAACAGTACACAATCACTACCAGTACACAAACACTACCAATAACAGTACACAAACACTACCAGTACACAAACACTACAAGTAACAGTACACAAACACTACCAGTACACAAACACTACCAGTACACAAACACTACCAGTACAGTACACAAACACTACCAGTACACAAACACTACCAGTAATAGTACACAAACACTACCAGTACACAAACACTACCAGTACACAAACACTACCAGTAATAGTACACAAACACTACCAGTACAGTACACAAACACTACCAGCACACAAACACTGCCAGTAGAGTACACAAACACTGCCCGTACCGTTATACGTATAATGTTTCCTTACAAAATATTCAAAAGTTATTGATTTCTGTTGTTGACATGAACCATACAATCTGTTGGGTGTAAGTCCATCGAGAAGAAATATATAAATGCCAAAAGGATAGTGTGTCTCAAGTTTTGAAAAAAAAATTGATTAACACAATTGTACTCGGTTAACAAATTGTTGCCAGAGTGAGGAACGTGCTCCTACCGGCCACGCAGCCGCCATTATCATAATAAAGCAATGCTGGGTCACGATGACCTGGTACTTATATTGACAAACTCGTTGTATCCAATGCAAGGGGTAATAATCAACCAGTCATATTGCAACTGCTATGTAGTTTGCAACAAGCTGCGCAACAACAAAACATTATCTGGCCTTTACTTAGAATAAATCCATAACTGGTCACACAACTGACGAGCTGATAAACGTTTCCAGTGAACCAATGCATGATTTGTCTTCTTATATCACGTGCTACAGCAGTTCAGAAATTTATTTCCACGAAACGGCACCGTCATTCTATAAATAGCTTTTTCTGAGAATTCTGTGAATCACGAATGGTTATCTTTAGCCGAGACTGAGTCAAGGTTACTCGGTGTTCGCGGAAATGCACCTGTTGCCAATATCGTCAATTCTAAGAAGTACACAGATTCAGACCTAGATCTATGAACGCCCACCATTGTTCAACCGTTGGTGGGATGATACTCCCCACGTGATTACACATTTCTGACAAAACGACAAGCGCCAATGTAACTCTGAACAATCAACGCTGCCGAGGTGTGACATCGTCGTGTTACCTATGCGATCGTTGTATATCCAGCGTTCAACGATACTGACGCTGTGAATGAAGCCGATGATGCATTACGGTGCGCGTCAGTTGTCGTGGCTACACACGTCACTCGTAGTAAAATCGCGGTAAACATGACAGAAACAGTTTCTAAAGATTGCTTTAAAGGTGAAGTGAATTGGCATCGCATTTGTAGCCAGAGATCGATACTAGGAACATCCAACAACGCCCTTAAGATAAAACCGTTCACAAGATCTCGAATTCCCGTTTTCATTTCAAATATTCTCTAAACCCTCGTCCGTAACCGTTAAAAGTCCAACAAGTACTATCTCAACTTCAATTCATCACCAATATTCAAGTCGGTACAATCTTTATTGCCAACAATCTCCGTCTTCAATTGAATCCCTTCCGCAAGCGTCTTCAGTTCAAATACAGTGATATCTCTATTCTCATCCGTTCCCGTCTTCAGTTCAAATACAGTGATATCTCTATTCTCATCCGTTCCCGTCTTCAGTTCAAATACAATGCTAGCTTTGCTCTCAGTTCAAATACAATGCTAGCTTTACTCTCGATTCAAATACAATGCTAGCTTTACTCTCACTTCAAATACAGTGCTGGCTTTACTCTCAATTCAAATGCAGTCTTTACTCTCTTACATTGTCTTTCATGTCCAGCGGGAAGGGTGAGCTGTGAGTCTACCATTCTGGAACCCCAAGTCGATGTATTGGTTTACACGCAGTATGAGCACGGCTACCAGACACTTGTTTAAAACGTTACAAGTCGGTAACAGTCGATGGTACATTTTAAACGTACACGTGGTTATAAAGTGGTACAGTCAGTCTTTTGTCAAACGTGTGTATACTGGTGAAAGAAAAACGCCCCTCCGAGATATTTGTTTTCATACTCTGCAGGGAAATCCTTCCAACAGTGTTCATAACGTATTACAATCCAGGGTAGAATAGGTCTTCAGCAACCCATGCTTGCCGTAAAAGGCGACTATGCTTGTCGTAAGAGGCGACTAACGGGATCGGTTGGGCAGACTTGGTTGCCTTTTACGACCAATGGAATATGTTTCGGCAGCTATTTAAGATTGATTATTTTCTGACGTAGACTCTTTGAATTGCCAATTTGTTGGCCTTTGGAAAATACAACATTATGAGAAGTCAAATGAGTACAGAGTTTCTCGGTGGCTATTCATACAAAGGAAATATCTACCTGTTCAATCCTAAGGTTTCCTTTCACTATGCAGATGTAAATAGGAAACAATATTATTAAACATTATAAACTTAGAAACAGTTTGAGCAATTTGAATTGCGCCCTGTTCTATTTCAGTTTGAATAAAACCAGTCGCAAACGTGTTTTCCTTATGAAAATTCTTTTCAATTTTTTTTTAAGTCCCTGTAACATGATAAGCACATGAAGTGTTGTATTAGGGGACTAAGTACTGCTACACTAACTAACGCTCTGTATGTAACGGAATGATGTAGGAATCCTTTACCTCCTCTTCCTCCTCCTCCTCCTCCTCCTCCGTTGAGTCGCTGTCATTTCGGCGTCTTCGTTTCCTGGAGCGAGCTGCTGGGAAAAAATATATATCGATTATCAAAAGGATTATGCTAGTCAATTATGAATGTTCATTTTTGCCCGACTGCTTTAAAATACATAATAACTTATCACCTCAGATTAAAACAAACTATCAGCTATTGAAATATAACGATGACAGATATTTGTCAGTGGACCACGATCACACAGACAACTCAATTTACCACCAACAAATATATTTACAATACCTAGAAAACAATAGATTATGACTTGAAGAAAAGCAGACTTAATATGAATAGTATACGCGTCAAATACGTTTATCTAAAACATTCAATCCTAATAAAATAAATATTAATTCTGAAATGCATCTAGACACCATCAGGAGCAGGTCGCCCTGAAGCCTCACTGTCTCCACCCGCTCACCTTTGACGCTCCTTCTCCTGCCTTCCTCTGGGGTGAGGAATCTGTACCGACGTACGGCCTGGGACCCCTTAGCCAGATGGCCGGGGACCCGCTCCACGTCTGGGAGACTGTTCAGGGCACATCGGAAGTTCGCCTTCCACCGCTTGGGATCCTTGACCTTGTCCTTCTCGGGAATAAATTTCTCTGTAAAAATAAAGATTTAACAATTAGAAAAAATAAATAAATGCTTTATATCTAATCTAATACTTGCATAAGCAACATCGAAAAGAGTGGAAATTATTACCCTCCCTTGAATTGATAATATGAGAGAGTGGTGTTCTCCCGGGATAGTTGCTTTGTCCAATGCTCTTAATACTACAAATAATCACAACCAATTCCGAGAATCTGGATTGCCAGCAGCTTATTGCTATGAGTTTTTACCCATTTCTCGGAAGTCGGTTCACAGTTTCTTTTCTCGCTCAATTACGATCAAGGTTTCCACAAATTCAGAAAAGCACGATAGCTATAAACTTGTGATTTGCAGAATTTTCTAAGAATCAAACTATTAGCAATTTAAACTGACAACAACTGAATCAACAAGACAAGAAACCTCAGTAAATATAGATTATGTCACCGCTAAATATATGGATTACACCCTTTCCCTTTTAACTCAACATATATCGCCAGCGCCTTCACAAAATAAGTCCGTGTTTCAAGCATATTCATAGGTATTCCTTACACTCCGCCAATTCATTTCTCTTATCACTGTATACAGGCATCAATTCTATATAGAGTGCTACCACGAAATCTCTTTTCAACAAGGTATACCTCTTGTCAAGGAACGTACTGGTACACGTGGCTCCTTTTTATTATATTTAAGAACTATAATTTAATAACTGTTTTCTGTAAAATATGTTCAGTTCAGAGACAAGATGTTAGTCTACATGGCCCACTGTACAAATCTCTCTTCAAATTGGTCTACAGATGGTTAACGGCACTTACTGGTATGCTTGGCCCACAGTTCAAAGATGCACGCATCCCGCTCAATGGACCATCCATGTCTCGCCGCATGCCTCCAGGGAATCTCGAACATGGTTCTGTTCCTGTCCACCCACCTCACGTCTGGGACATTCTCCATGTCCAGCTGTCGCTCCAGCCACGAACGCATCTTCTCACGATCAATCGGCCTAATGGGTCGACGTCCGGCGTCGTTCGGCACATGACGGTTGGCTGTCATTTTTACTTTGGGCATTTTTCTGAAATTGTAAGGAATTGAATTTTTTTTTGGTCTGTTTATATAGCTTGTTGGGTACTACAATATTTTAGAGTTTAGATACCGTTGATTGTGTTCGCCCGGTCAGAATATACAATCATGCTTACTGGGAAATTGTTATTTTTAATTTTTATATGCAACATTATCTTAAAAGCATTATGATGAATTTAGAATAATAAACAATTTCATGTAACGCCTCCATTTGGTTTGAAACAGAATAATTTCCTTTGAAATATTTTTTTGAATCAATAAAATTCATCGGTTGCGTGATATGCATATTCGATGTCTTCATTGCCGAAATACTGATAGGACAAAATGAACAAATCTGTGAGGATAGTAAATATACAGAAACTGTTGAACTGTTTGTAACACTTGTCTTATCACTGCATGAAATATATAGGCTGTTAAGGACTTTAATACATTGATTTTCACAGACGGCATAAACGTAAGGCGAACTTTGTTTTCACTTCTTAAACAAACACCGGCGTTTATTTCTTCAATCACATGCTTCGTGAACTAGAGTGAGCGTATAAGGCGAACATTAATTCCGTGATTTTCACATACATTTTTCATCTGATATAAACTGCCGGGCAAAATAAAGTATACCCATGTTTGATGGGGGCAAAAAATAAAACAAACAAGATATGGTTATTCGATGGGGATATATTTGATACGTGTATCATAGTTGGGCAGTTTGAAGTGTTTCGGCGACTAGTAACGTTTGTAATCATTTGGCCGGCAGTTTCTATTTCAAACCTGGACGATTATACGAGAATTATTTGATAATAATGCCTTTACACCTGTGTCGCAGGTACTATCACGTACTCATAAACAGTACATCATAACGGAAAAGCCATTTATTGACCGAAAACTCATGAATTTGAAATGTAACGAGTCAAAGATATTTTCGCGATGGAACAAATTTGATCTTTTGTGGTTTGTGGGGTACTCACACTTTATTTATTTATTTATGTATTTATGTATTTATGTATTCATGTATTTATTTATTTATTTATTTATTAATTTATTTATTCTAACCGATGATGTAATAAGTCCCGGCTTTCCTCCCCACAGAAAAAGAACAAGAAAATAGAAAAATCTTAATTCATAAAGATGCCGGTCCAATTTATTTCTATAGGTCATCCCCAACGTATTGAGACAAACATATTATAAAAACGTCTTTTTCACAAAAGATCGAAACAATATTTCGACTCCTACCTTTGGTCGTGCTCCTTCATTGAATGAAAGGACACAAACGTCACAAACAACGAATTATCTTAAGAACATGTATTGTATA
The DNA here is from genome assembly GCF_022045235.1 of Haliotis cracherodii. NCBI lineage: Eukaryota > Metazoa > Mollusca > Gastropoda > Lepetellida > Haliotidae > Haliotis > Haliotis cracherodii. Next base: position 81,328,348 of record NW_027266275.1, read on the forward strand.
AAATTAATAATTATTTCGAGAATATCGATTGGAGACATTTTACCCAAATACATATCCGATAAATGGGATTTTCTGTCAGCAAGACCGAGTCTATGTTATTATATGAACGTAAATTATGTTTCGGAAACATCCGATAATTCACATATCCAAACCAAATACAATATAACACAATATAAATTGCTTTTTACTATCCGAGATTTGGTAGTATATTACCTATTAAACTATTGCACATACCGTGTTTCAATTTATGTAAAGCAATCAAATACGGGTGAATTAATTATGCATTTCAATAAATAAGCTGGTCTTTGATAGGCATGAAACTGTTTCATTATTAACATAAGAAACTAATTACATAATAACCAAATATAAGAATATTTTTGCTTAATCAATTCTGAGTAATTGCTGAAATATTCTTAGATATTTGAATTAAATTTGAAATAATCAGAAACATAAGATATATTTTGAACTAATTCCGTCATATAAATTATAATTTAACTTGTCACACCACTAAGATAATAATAATAATAATAATAATAATAATAATAATAATAATAATAATAAAAATGTGTTTATATAGCTAGGTTTTGTAGAATATGTTGTTTCTAAAAAGGACCATATCTATTTTATTGTTACTCATGAACAACTTTTCAAAATTAAAAAAATAGTTAGATGATCAAGATGATGTATATTTCTACAGAAATAAAAAAAATTAGTACTGCATTTTTCGAAGTTATATATTTATATGTCTGAAGTAAATTCAATATTGACATGGTTTACTTTCTACATGGATCATCACATCTCGTCTAGGAATGTTAAAGTGATTTGCGTGTGTGCATTGGAACGTGACATACATCTACATTGGACCAAGTTCGGCTGAAGAAAACATAAATTATCTTACCATTACAAACTTTAATGACTGGCTTGGGATATTCAAATTGTGAAAGATGAATTCGCAAGTTTTCCAAGTTTGCAAGTTCAGTTTACTTGAGTTGCTGGGTCTGAGAAACCAGATTTGGAAGCCAGTTGATAAAAGTCTTTCCAAGAAACCCAATCCCAACGTCGTTCATACAGAACATGTGACCTATCACGCACCCTGGCCAACTTCTGGAGTTTGTAATGGCTACTCTTCTACGAATTATCAACTCATAACGTCTAACCACGGGAGATTTACCGCCCACGCTTCGCCTGCCGTGATTGGTTCTTGTCGGTCACGTGATGCATTTCAGATATTTCCCCGTTTCCGTTCCTGCTGCTGTTTCTTACCATCATGTCTTCTCAATTTTGTGTGGTAATATTTCTACACAATTTAATATCTTTATTGCAAATCAAACTAACTCGTTTATTTCATTGGATAAACAAATGGAGAGATATATGTTGAAATCTGATATCTTTGATTTGTACACAATATCTATAATTTATGCATGATCAACGAAGTTAATTTTTAACAAATATCACGTGTCGGACGTAACGAAACAAAAGTCTTCAACCTATAAACTTAATCTAATAAAATCAGCTCTAATTACCTGATCGGCTCCTGTTGACACTTTGATAACAAATCCTTCTTTGAGAATACAGGATTATTGATCATTTAGTTTTCTAATACGCGACTTTTCGGTGTAATATAAATTTGAATATTAGTGCGACTATATATTCTTATAAGTGAGTTTCAAACAACCCAAATTGGACACAATTGGGAAACCACTTTCCCCTGCAGTTCATAGAATGTACTGATATGTAAAAAGAAAACAATTTGGATGTGAAAATATTTTTAGCAGTAGATGTAAATAGAACAGTATACCGACTTTTTTGGTCGTGAATGAGCTAACATGAAAACGTCAAATTGTCACTTCACTAAAAACGTTTAATCTCATGTAAACAAAAAAATGAATTTTGGAATTCCAATCATTTTGAAATTATCAGAACATATATTAAAATGTCTGTACATATAAGTCCTTATACAAAGAGGATTTCTTTGTACATTAACATTATACAAACTACCTCAAATTATATAGGTAGATGAGATTTTGGGGAAGGGGGTATTGGGTGTGTGAGGTGGTGTATAGATTTGCAAATAGACAACTAGTATGCGCAGTCATAGACTCCTAGTTTGTGCAGCCATAGACTCCTAGTATGTGCAGTTATAGACTCCTAGTATGTGCAGTCATAGACTCCTAGTATGTGCAGTCAAAGACTACTAGTATGTGCAGTCATAGACTACTAGTATGTGCAGTCATAGACTCCTAGTATGCGCAGTCATAGACTCCTAGTATGCGCAGTCATAGACTCCTAGTATGTGCAGCCATAGACTCCTAGTATGTGCAGCCATAGACTCCTAGTATGTGCAGTCATAGACTCCTAGTATGTGCAGTCATAGACTCCTAGTATGTGCAGTCATAGACTCCTAGTATGTGCAGTCATATGCTCCTAGTATGTGCAGTCAAAGACTCCTAGTATGTGCAGTCACAGACTCCTAGTATGTGCAGTCATAGACTCCTAGTATGTGCAGTCATATGCTCCTAGTATGCGCAGTCATAGACTCCTAGTATGTGCAGTCATATACTCCTAGTATGTGCAGTCAAAGACTACTAGTATGTGCAGTCATAGACTCCTAGTATGTGCAGTCATAGACTCCTAGTATGTGCAGTCATAGACTCCTAGTATGTGCAGTCACAGACTCCTAGTATGTGCAGTCACAGACTCCTAGTATGTGCAGTCAAAGACTCCTAGTATGTGCAGTCATAGACTCCTAGTATGTGCAGTCAAAGACTACTAGTATGTGCAGTCATAGACTCCTAGTATGTGCAGCTAAAGACTCCTAGTATGTGCAGTCAAAGACTCCTAGTATGTGCAGTCAAAGACTCCTAGTATGTGCAGTCATAGACTCCTAGTATGTGCAGTCACAGACTCCTAGTATGTGCAGTCATAGACTCCTAGTATGTGCAGTCAAAGACTCCTAGTATGTGCAGTCAAAGACTCCTAGTATGTGCAGTCATAGACTCCTAGTATGTGCAGTCAAAGACTACTAGTATGTGCAGTCATAGACTCCTAGTATGTGCAGTCACAGACTCCTAGTATGTGCAGTCAAAGACTCCTAGTATGTGCAGTCATAGACTCCTAGTATGTGTAGTCAAAGACTCCTAGTATGTGCAGTCATAGACTCCTAGTATGTGCAGTCAAAGACTACTAGTATGTGCAGTCATAGACTCCTAGTATGTGCAGTCATAGACTACTAGTATGTGCAGTCATAGACTCCTAGTATGTGCAGTCATAGACTCCTAGTATGCGGAGTCATAGACTCCTAGTATGTGCAGCTAAAGACTCCCAGTATTTGTGATATTTCTAGGAAAATGAGAGTTTGAAAACAACAACAGTTTGTCATCGTCTCTGTACACGCAGCCGACCGGTCAACCACAACATCCACCCGTCACAATGATTCAACAGCTTCTTGTTAGATAACATTTCTTTTGACTCCAATGGCGAGTCTGTTTGAGGCATTTGTTTAGTGCTTACACAAATAGATACAATATTTACAATGAAGAAGCATTTTAGCAGTTTCTTATTTTCTTTCTTTTTTAAGGTTTTTGCGCGATTTCATTTCAACGTGTCAGTCCACGTTACTGTAACTGTATGTTTAACCCTCTTGGTGCCACGGGACCATATATGGTCCCTCACTTTTCACATCCGCATAGTGCCAGGGGACCATATATGGTCCCGAGAAAATGCCCTTTTTAAACTGTGAATTTTTATATTTAACACTGAGTGCGCAAAGTCAAAACTATAACCACCATCATCCCAATCATCTTAGCTTTAACATCGTGTTACTCATACTTTATACAATGCTACGGATTTCGAAATATGGCGAGATTAGTAAAGTGGCTACCGCTCCTCTCGGCCTTTTTCTGCCATGTTTGAACACCAAACGAATGACGGCGAATTTTGATTATGCACCCATGTCACAAACACGTAAATATTTTCAGACGAAATCCTTGTTCATAAGAAAAAATATGACCTGAGTGGTCAGAAAGACATATTTTTCCCAACTGTATACTTATTCACGTAAATACAATTCTGTTCCCTCCTTTATGATCAAGTTTATTTACACGTTTTGTATATTTTTATCGACTATCGGTAATGGCTGAATGGTCGGTACACATGAGAAAACGACAGTGTATATTTCCATTACATTTATGACGTTCATTGAATGAATTTATAACCATCATCACCCTAATCATGTCAACGTCAATATCGTGTGACTCATATTTTATGCAGAGCTATGGATTGCGAAATATGGTGAGATTAGTAATGTGGTTACCGCGCTTCTCGATCTTTTTCTGCCATGTTGAACTTCATGCGAATGATGGCAATTATTTATTATGCACCCGTCACATACACGTAACTATTATTATATAAGACAGCCAATTTGAAAAAGAAATCTGATCGGACTGGTCAGGAAGATTTACTTGTCCACAGTGTACAGTTATTGGCGTAGAGTACTAACGTTTAGTCGGCCACAGAAGTTTTTTGTTCAAGTATTGCATATGTTTACTAACATACCAACCGACAGTGCAGATTGTCTTTTTGTTTATGATGCTGATTTACAGAAAATATTCAAATCAAAGATATGGAAAGATAGCTATAATCGTTAATATTAAGTTGGCATAGTGTATATTTATGGGCAGGAGGTTCATGATCAAAACCTAAACATTGAATGGCCAAGCCCGAAGTGATCGACAGGGCACGTTCGCATCATATCTGTGCCGCGATTTCTTGTTTACCGGCTGTCCTACATACTCGCCCGTCCAGACAAGTAACTACACCATACCAATACTCGTGGACTGCACCCACATGGTAGACATTTAAGACGTGCATCACTTCAGGCGTTCCCCCACATCAGTGAGTGAGTGAGTGAGTGAGTGAATACCTTTTAGCAACAGTTCAGCAATAACGCTGTCCGTTTCAATCATATCTCTAATGAACCGGCTATTGATATCTCTCTGCATCTTGGGTCTATAATTTTCAGCAACTATGTACAGGGTCTTTAATCTATGGTTTCGCAGCATTTCACAAGGCCTCACCACATTGTACCCATCTGGGGATTCAATATGGAGGTCCACGCTTTAAAGGTACTAAACCAGGCATGAGATTGTATTTATTTAATGTCATATGTTGTTACAGATGAGAACCTGGAATCTAGTTCTTAATGTGTATATTACGATTTTACCTATTCAGACTCAAAACAGCATTTAGCTAATATATGGCCATTACACTCACATAGATATAAGGCTAATATAGCGAGAATATATTTTAATGATTCTAGCCACGATTGTATAATGGCTATTACAGTGTAAATGTCGTGTGGTTGTGTGTTGTTGTACCTCATGGAGGTACTCAGACTGAACATTAAGTCGCTATGTTTCACACGTGAATCTATAAATACAACCTTCACAATTTTATTTATTTAATTAATTTTTTTCACTGCATTTGACACATATTGACATCTTGAACAATCTTGTTGTATACATGACACATTATCGGATGCCATAAAATAACAGTACTGTTCAGTGTGAACAAGCTCAAATACAATACATTGTCAATAGACAACAAACAATGAAAACACTTATAAAGTATATTTTATATCCGGCCATAACTTCACTGCTGGATTTCCACCCCACAAACCAGACTATGGCCGTGACAGAGAACAGTAACACAACAGATGTATAGGGAACAAGGAACCAATAAATAACACAGAACAAACGCAACTTTTATTTTTGAACAGAGTACTGATGGACGGAGACTGCATTTCCAGTGACGAGTGAGGGTTTCACACATTGTACCCATGCGGGAATCGAACCCAGGTCTTCGGGAGATTGTATTTCCTGAATCGGCGAGTGAGTGAGTGCAGTTTTACGCCGTTATAAGAAATCAAGGTGGGGGACACCAGACGGGCTTCACACATTGTACCCATGTGGGGAATTGAACCCGAGTCTTTGGCGTGACGAGCGAACGCTTTAACCGCTAGGCTATCCGATTTTTCACATTAAAGAGGTGTCCAACCAAGAGGAATGACAGTCCTACCAAGTCTGTTTTCGGGTTGTTCAAACGCCTTGTTTCGTCTGCCAGCCCAAATGACCAGTGTGTATAGATGGCGAAGATCATTTACAGGGATCAAATAATTATATATTTTCTTTAATTTTATTTTTATTTCATTTTCCACCATATTTTACATTTCAATATCCTACACAGAGTGTGCATGGGTTTGTTGTGACATTATTGGCATGTTTGATGCATGGACATTGGACAGATCATATATCATAGTTATACAGAGTTTCTAAATAACACATGTAGAGAAGACCAGAAGGCATGGAACATGCACAATTACAATCTGAATACGCAATACATTTTGTAATTTCATATTATTTAGTATTTATTTTTGAATAAGTGAAAAGGGTTGGTTTTACTTTTTTTCTATTAAATGTTTACAGCATAGAGTTTGTTACCATAATTACTGTATTGTTATTCTTCTCTCTAAATCCAAACAGTATGTGTTCATTACTAAAATTAACTCTGCCCTCTGTATAGTTTCAAAGACAATTTGAAAGTTTCATCCATACATCAGCAGTATAGCGACAAGTACATAACACATGAGTAGTTGTTTCAGATGGTTCATTACGAGATCAAATAATGTTTACAATGTTGTCGATCAGTTATGGAGAAGGCAGAACACATACATATGTGCAGTGATAGATAAGATAAATAAATCAACTTCCTGGTATTAGATATATCAGGTTTGATAGCTGCACTCTCCCACAAGCTGATAGTGTAGGTGCAGGCGGAGCAGAGGTCAGACATGCGTGGTGAACGTTAAGGTAGGATAAATAGGTTACATTTGGGGTGGGATATATTGGCACATATAGAGGTAGTTTTAGGGTGGGCTTCTCGGGTATAGACATGGATAGTTTTAGGGGGATACCCGGGCACATATGGGTGGGATATCCGGGGATAGGTTTGGGTGGAATACCCGTGGATAGTTTTAGGGTGGGATACCCGGGCATAGTTTCGGGTGGGATACACAGGGATAGTTTCGGGTGGGATACCCGGGGATAGTTTCGGGTGGGTTACCCGTGGATAGTTTTAGGGCGGGATACCCGGTGATAGTTTTGGGTGGGATATCCGGGAATAGTTTGGGGGGGATAGTTTCGGGCGGGATACTAGGGCATACACAGAAATAGTATTTGGGTGGGATAGTTTTGGAGTGGAATGGTATGGGGATAGTATTTTGGGGTGATGGAAGGAGTTGTGGGGTGGGCTACTCGGACATATACAGTGAAAGCTTTAGGGCGGGACACCATATCCTTTAAGCTTCAGTAATAACACCATATACCAAATTTCCTAACATTTTGAACCAAACTGGATGAGAAATGGCCATAAGAAGTTTCAGACTCCGGTGTGATCAAGTTCAAAGGTCAAATATCGCAAAAAAAAACATAACATATATGTTGAGCCGAACAACTTATTATAGAATGTACCAAAGTTCATTATTATTGAAATAAAATTACTTTTAAATATGACTTTCAGTCAGGTGAGCTAAATATGTGATGTCACTACCAGCAAATTACACATATGTGTTCACCCTATCATATTTCCCCTGTTATCTAAATCTATTGGTGTCGAGTAACTAGTAACATAAAACTGACAGCCATGTTGGAGGTCCACCCAAACAAATAATCACAGAGGAGAGCAGAAGGAAAAAAATCGCCTATTGTCAGATGCAATCATTCTTGTTCTTTAATCCTGGGGTGTGTGACTATTGGCTGCTAGCGCTGGTCATTTACAGACCGCCGTCATATAGCTGGAACGTTGCTGAGTGCGGCGTTAAACAACAAACAAACAAACAAACAAACAAGGCTACTGTCACAACCACAGCCGGTCGTCATCGCCATGTTGATACGACGCGGTTGGACGCGATCTGCCACCATTCGTGTTCCTGTTATGATTTTACACCATTGTTTCAAGCACGGATGCAAAATAACAGGGGTCGTGGGCGAACGAGATGTTTAAAAACAGTGCTTGGTCAATGCTGGCAAGAGAAGCCTTGCACGCAATCTTAGGATCGAACTCGAGCAACGATGTCCGTAAAATTTATTTAAATGGAGTGCAGTGTCTGTTTGACACTAGCGTAATCTTTATGCTAGCAAGTTATTTCTATAATAAACGTCACTTGATAGTATTGAACGGGTACATAGTTCACGCGACGTGTATGGGGCACCACGTGATCACTGGCAGCAATAGAGCTCTGCCTTTACACCGACCTTCGGGAATAATAATACCCACAAACTTCCGGGTGCATCTGGGACATGCGCAGTCCGTCTCCGTGCACAATGTGTACACATAAATATATAAACACAGAAACAAGCAGCGCCTAGCTGCAGTTGTAGCAGGACAACTCGGAAAACTATGACGTTGTTTCAGAGATCATCAGCACACTAGTCAAGAAGTCATCGAATTATCTATTGTCAGTGCTCTGGGGTGTTTGCTCCCTAAACTTACATGTGGGTATAGATGACATGTCTTTTACAGGTGATTCACGTACACGACGTGACAAGCTACGAATATGCAACCAAACCTTAGTTTAAACAAAACATAATTCATTGCATACAGGGGCGGTGTGGTAGCTTAGTGAGTAAGGCGTTCGCTCGTCAGGCCGAAGGCCCGGGTTCGATTCCCCACATGGGCACAATGTGTGAAGCCCATTTCTGATGTCCCACGCCGTGATATTGCTGGAACATTGCTAAAAGCGGCGTAAAACCATACTCAATCAACAATCATTGCATACTATTTTCTCACAGTTGTACATATACACATCAACATTTGTGTCGGGTGTTGCCTGGTAGTGAGCTAAGTACAACCGAGACCAGAGCCGATACGTATACGTGTATTATCTAGTTTACATTCTTGTGCAAGGACGTTGCAGTATCTAAGTGCATATGCGCTTCTTTTACACTTGTCATGCGACCGCCTGTGGTCTAGCGTCCGCCCGGAGAGCGAAAGATCCAGGTTTCGATCCCTGGCCGCGTCAAAAGACGTTAAATGATGGTACTTGTTGTTACCCTGTCTGGCGCTCGGCTTTAAGGGGCTAAAACAAGGACTGGTCGGCTCGGAGACAGTATACTGTGTGTGAGTGGGGTATGCACACATTTTCCAACAAGTAACGTGTGCAGAAACGTCACCACGAGAAACAACCGTGACTGTCTATTCATCAACAATGCAGAAATATAACCAGCGTGACGCCCCCAATCGATTGGTACAAAATGCAACACTTTTCTGGCAATTGTAATTCAATTACATAATTCACTACTCTGAGTTTAATGAAGACTTCTCCGCTCTTTCTTTATCGCCTGACCTCATATTTGGACATCTATTAATAAAATGTCTTCCCTGCAAATACAACATACGTGTATGACAACTGTTTACATCCCAACCTAAGTACTCTATCATAATGTTTCCACACAAAATGCACCTACCTTCAAATGTAAACATACAAACTCGTCGCTTCTACAGGGTGTTGAGCTCCTTGTCCCGCGCTATCGCTGTGAGCAGGCAGAAGGAGAATGGTTGCGCGATCGGTTGCCTCGCTGTTTTGCCTTGCGCAGATGGCTGACATACCGATAAGGGGAAACCCCCGTTTTCCGGGAATTACAGCCGTTCGCGGAATAAATAGACCAGACGAGACAGCTCACTCTCCTCAAGGCCGACGTGGTTCTATATTTAGTAACGTTGGATTTTACCATGACGCATGGCATCTGCTGTTTGACTGGCACCATGGCCGACAATTATGCTCTGGTCTTATGTGCAACATTTGATTCTTTTCTAAATGTCTGCCATATATCACGAATGTCTGCCCTATACCAATATTTCTTGTAAATTATGTTTTTGTTTGCTTTAATAATGTGCAAAAATGCAATTGTTGCCTGATATTGTCTTTCTTTTCATATTCCTGGTTGATATGTCATGTATACTGAACATGCCTTTCTTCATAGGAATAAGGCAAATTTTAGCAGCCAAACGTTGCTTTTCAGTGCTTTAATGTCTGTGTTTATATACTAAACATACCTTTCTTCATAGGAATAATGCAAATTTTAGCAGCCAAACGTTGCTTTTCAGTGCTCTAATGTCTGTGTTTACATACTGAACATCCCTTTCTTCATAGGAATAATGCAAATTTTAGCAGCCAAACGTTGCTTTTCAGTGCTTTAATGTCTTTGTTTATATACTGAACATCCCTTTCTTCATAGGAATAATGCAAATTTTAGCAGCCAAACGTTGCTTTTCAGTGCTTTAATGTCTGTGTTTATTTACTGAACATGCCTTTCTTCATAGGAATAATGCAAATTTTAGCAGCCAAACGTTGCTTTTCAGTGCCTTAATGTCTTTGTTTATATACTGAACATCCCTTTCTTCATAGGAATAATGCAAATTTTAGCAGCCAAGCGTTGCTTTTCAGTGCTTTAATGTCTTTGTTTATATACTGAACATCCCTTTCTTCATAGGAATAATGCAAATTTTAGCAGCCAAGCGTTGCTTTTCAGTGCTTTAATGTCTGTAGATGATGTTTATGCTAAATAGTATTTACGTTGCAATGCTACCATTGCTTGGGGTCAGTGCGAGAGCTCGATATTATGGCTTGCATTTCTGTAGATGATGTTTATGATATTTAAATTTTGCCTGTATTACTGCCCATGACTAGAATCACCATGCAAACATGCACGTGTTAGAACTTAACGTTGCGTTCACTTGCATTGCTGCCATTCGTTAAATACTGAAAAGCATCATAACTTTCGTCCATGATACATGTCATATTTGATAAAAAAAATAAAAATATTAAAGCATATTATGTGTTCTATGTTATATGGATATTCCTCTAAATTGTGATTCGACGACCACACAAGCAGTTGAAACACACAGGGTTGTTAGTTTTAGCTGGAATATTGATGAGTGTGGTGTTAAACAACAGACAAAAAAATATTATTTTTCTCCGCCCCAATCAATCAATCAATCAATCAGGAAATGCGTAATGCTACTTGTTTTGCAAGCAGCGACTCACGACAAACATGTTCCTCTGTAGAACCCCACCCCACCTTCCCAAAACACACATATAAGTGTGTGCTTTATTTATTGCTTGCATTAAGGTCAGTTTAAGTTTTAGTCGCGAAGATCACAATACCTCGGGAAATATACTCGGTTCAATAGCCCTGATGAACTACACTGAATGTGTTGATCGTACATTGATTACCTGTATATGACCTATGTAGACGTGTGGTAATAAACACCGCCAGGAACAGTCTCTACCACGTACACGGCAATTCCCCGAGAATAGTGTTATGTATTGATACACAACTAGGTCACCTAGAGATCTGGTCTTTGTATAATGTTATGTGAAAGGTGTGTTAAATGGCGGCTCGGGCCGTGACTAACATCTTGTCTCGGTAATGAACTATTTTATAGTAAATACAGTTGTTACATTGTAGCTATAAAATCTAATATAAAGGAGCCAGAGACTTTCTTCCTTTCCCTGATACTGCAGTAATCTAGACTAATATTATAGACTTGCGTGGGCTGTATTGGATATATCTGTTTCAGGGTCTGTGTGACAGACGAGCTCGGGCCGTGAAAAGTAAAATGTGTTACAGATGTCACAGAAATCTGCTTTGTGAAACTATCCTCTGTGTACTTCTTCTTGTGTCATCATTGGCATTTCGGTTAAATGTTCGTCATTGGTTTGAAACATTACCATCAACCGTAGCTTGAAAATTATTCATGGTCTGTTTAACCCTTAGCGATAATTATCCTCGACTAGAGTCGCTTAATTGGGGCCCTGATGGCGCAGCGACACAGTATGACACAGTATGACATGATCCTCACCTCCACACAGTATGACACAGTATGACACAGTATGACATGATCCTCACCTCCACACAGTATGACACAGTATGACACAGTATGACATGATCCCCACCTCCACACAGTATGACATGATCCCCACCTCCACACAGTATGACACAGTATGACACAGTATGACATGATCCTCACCTCCACACAGTCTCAATTCTCAGACATGATACAAAAGCGACGACGCCTAACAACATTTGACCCAAGACACAAACGATCGTTAACGTAACAGCTGCTGCTGTTGGCGCACTTCTAAAATATCTGTATTTGGTTTTCAAAATGAGTAATTTAAATAACTTTACATGTGGGAAATACTTATTCATAAACTGTCTGTAAAACACGGTGAGAGTAAGCAAGTAAAGTAAATAAGTGAGGATCAGATATATGGATGAAATTTTGTTTGTCATTATAGATGTTTCTTGAATGAAAGTCAAAAATGTGTTGCTGGAACACGTATATTACTAATAAAAACTTATAATTAAACATTACCAATATTTGTAACAAATAAAATCTAACATGAACGATCCCCAAATGCAGTAAAAAAGCGTTAAAAAGCATCTAATTTTCTCAAATATCCGGGTAAGCATGCCTCCAAACCTTCCTCGCGGACCCTCGTAAACTTAGTATGCTTTCATATAAATCAGTCTAGTTGCACCCCTGGGAGCGACGTTTCGGTGTAGGTTCTAACACTGTTATCAAGCAAGTGATTTATAAAGCAATGATGTGTTAGAACTTACACCGAATTGTCGCTCCTAATTGTAATAAAGAAGTTGTTCATCCATATACCCTATCCTTACTTAGTACTCCAACTTCTCAAAAAAAAATCTCTGGAAAGTAACCTTATCTCTGTAGACGTATCCATATAATCGTAGTCTACAATATACATTCGTTGATAGCAGCGATCGATTTGGAGAGGCCATGTTCAGTGTCCGAGGGTTTTCGGACGTAGAGGTCACGGTGTCGCCACAGTGAACTGTCACAACTTTCTGACTATGCATCGCGTGGATATCCGCGTCACAACCATGTGCAAGTGGGGACAACGGAAGACTAAAGCTATTGTATGTGTCTAGCGTCTTTGTCAGATCCCCGTTGGGATTCCGGAGCACAATAACCCATATACATGTATACCGTAAAGTACGGTTATAACGAACACAAAGGGACCACTGATTTTAGGTCGGTATAAACGTACTTCGTTGAAAGCACATATACATGTATAAACAAACAGCAAATGGTCGGAATGAAAACATAGGTGCGTTATATCCGTCAGTTCGTTATAAGGGTGTTCGTTATAAATGTAGTATATACCACGTGATGGTGCAGAGAGACACCTGACATTGAAGACAGGTTGGTTTCAAAATGTACGCGACGTCGTGGGTCCATGTTCATGCTGTCACGACTGTCACTGCCCCGGCACAAAACAACACTCACTCACTTATTCAGTTTTTATTGGTCTGTTTTCAGTAGTCTTGGCACTGGGTACTGATATCACCGGCTATTATAGTCACCTCGATTGTGAGAAGGTGTTTCCGGGGTATGTAAATCAATATACAACACTATGTGTATCGAAAGCCAGTAGTTTCACTACCCAATTGTATACTAGTCACTGTCTCATGTATGCACGGATACAAGTATAGACGACACAAATGTTGGTATGTGTGTAGAAAACACATGTTTACAATGCACATATCCAGATGTACACAAATACTTACTTATATACACATCCGTTACCCAAATAACAAGAACTACACGAATGCTATTTGTTAATCGCAAGGTTAGAATTGATCTTCAGCAATGCTTGTCGTGACTTGGTTGATACATAAATACACTTTGCATAGAATGATGCTCATGGTGTCAGTCACTGGGCAGTCTGGTTCAGACTCGATTATTCACAGACAGCTGTCACACAGCTGACATATTACTGAGTGCGGCGTTAAACAACAAACAAACAAACAAACAAACAAAGCCTACGAGGATCAAACCTTAACATTTTCCTCCTCGTGTGCTTGGTTGTAACGTTTGTTTACAATAAGATTAAACATGCTGGTCATGGAGACGTAGAAATTGAATTTATTTTCCTCAGCTTTGGACATTTTTTCGATGGATTTTACATAGTGGTCGGATATCAATAGAAATGATCGTGTCGTTTTAGAAGTGGCAGTTTATGCATACTCAGATTTTGATATCCGTATTCGCAAATATTATTAAATACAATCACAGACAGTGTGTCATCAGCCCAGCGGAAAGACCACCTGCCCTTGCAATGGCCGCTGAAATCTCCAGGTCACGGTGACCCAGATTTCCCGGGAAAATGAAGGCGTTGGGTTTCCCCGTTCTTAAAATAGAGATGTGGAAAATCCAAGCGTTTCAGAGACTGAGGAAAAACCAGAATTCGCTCAGGATATTCAGCCAATTGGCGTAAAGGCCAAGTGTTTCTGACACATGGAAGTCCGAGGACGCAGGCGTAGTTGCCAGCCGTCCACGTGGCGTTGCATGCGCTGGAGCAGCACTCAAAATATATATTTAGGATTTTGTCTGCTGCGCAATTGCCTAATTTTAACAACAGATCAAACTATATTTGTGATAACTTCGTTGTAACACACATTGAATGATCTAAGTATACGTTCAGAATGATGGTGGTGTATTTCCGCTGTAATAAGAGGAGTATTGTTCCCTTGTGGAAAGAGTTCAGTGGGTTGTTTAGGGTAGTGGTATTTCAGTGCTAATAAATTCATAACTGTTAAATATTGATGCTTCGTAAAAGTATTTTTTAATGACATGTAAAAATCTTAATACACTTTGAATGCTAAAAATTTGTATGAATTGCCAAATAATGCAATCCATTCTATGGCTTTGTTTCTCAGACATATTTTTCATTCGACTTTTCCGACGGATATCAATAGTTTGGATAGTAAAGGATAGTAAAGTGTCTTTGCTTTCACAGCATTGAAACGGTTTGGGCATAAATGCTTCAATAGATCTCGAGAAATATAGGAAAAGGCTACACTGAAACCATGTTTGCAATCTTATCTCTCGCAGAGGAAAGCTTTCACTTCCCTCGTTTAAAAGTTTAAAACTCCCCTGTACACGACCCCAGGAGTGATACAACCACACCCACTTACTCTTTCATTCGCTTTGTTTGGAGACCCGTGGACGTATCATCAATCTTGATTAAACTCATATCAATATATCCTTTTCATCATGTGCTGTCTATTCCTTTCAATAAATAAACGCGACAACAATCCTATCCATAATCATAGGAATTCTCTTCTGAAAACAGTCCATTGTACGTTAACCGACTATCCTGTGTATGAAACGAATCCCTATCAAACAGTGATGACACCAGGTGTTCGCGCCAAGGTGGGCGTATCCTGTCCCACAGGTGTTTGTTTTCACCAGTCATGGAGGGAACTTATTAACAAACGGTCACCACGGATCGCCACGGGTAGCCATGCGTGAGGTAGTCAGGTGTTTCTAGGATTAGTACTGTTATTGCTGGGATTTGAACTCGTTTTATATCTTTTTTCGACATGACTAGTAGACTTTTCAAACATTCAAAATGGACACCACAATAGCATATTTTAGTGAGGAAGGTGGCCTTCAGAATCTCTGCTCCTCTTAAACTATGAGACTTACTGTTTTCAAATATGTATAGGACATTAAGAAGATACTTTTCCATTATGAAATATGATTTATTCTTAATAATCAAAAAAGTTGTCATGGCATTTGTCAGTCATATGGCATGGGGAACTAGATGAATGTACAACTTTGTCTTTCACACGCCAAGCAGCTCCTATCTATGTTCTGGTTCCCGTTCTGGCACATGATTAACTGACTTTAAAGGTCACTATTTAGTAAACGCTCATGCAACAGAGCATCACCCCAATAATCTTTTCAGTTTCATGCTGTTTAACGCCGCACTCAGCAATATTCCAGCCATATGACGGCGGTCTGTACATAATCAAGTCCGGACCAGACAATCCAGTGCTTGGCATCATCAGCATTGATCCACGCAATTGGGATACGATGACATGTATGAACCAAGTCAGCGAGCCCGACCACCCGATCCCGTTAGTTGCCACTTACGTCAAGCAAAGTCACCTTTTACGGCAAGCATGGGTTGCTGAAGACCTATTCTACCCCGGATCTTCACGGGTCCCCAATAATGTGATCTACATATGATATGATATGACCCTTACTAGAAACACAGGACCTGGTCAAGGTTTCCAGTTCCAGACGTATGTTGACTTTGTGAAAGGTCAAGGTCACCAGAATTCAAAAGCTGATCACCATATATAAGGTTTCCCAAATTAGCAAGGTTTATATAATTCTATATGGATATTGGAACATCAAGTAATGGACCAGAAAATGCAGATGCACGATACAGCATTTACTTATTGAATTTATTATAAACGATATGTAAATTTTGAATTACCTCTAGTGTGCACAATTGCAGATATTCTGCTGCTTATAAGTAAATAATTAAATTATGTTATGCATTTCCCAATGAATTTAAAAAATTAAGCCACGCCCACCGAAGCGGAATACTTTTATATTACGGAATGTCGGGGAATCCCAAAATAACAGTCGAGGGGATTCCCTTTCTGTTCACGTGTATCTTCATACATAGGACATTTAGCGAAATTCGTGCATATTCATTGTCCAAACTGCCCTGTGAGACCAAAGGCCGAGAAGACATGAAACAGCAAACGTGCAGGCTCGCTCGCCTGGGTTCCACAAAATTTCACCTCAGTATTTCGATTCATACCTCAAAGAACCAAATAGAATCCATAGTCAATCGTTAAAGAAATATATATTTGTTTTGCAACACAGTGGAGGGGGTAGGGGTCGGATGCAGGAATGGGCAGTTGTAATGTTTTGGCCCCAACATTTCTTTTGTGGATGTGTATATTGGACTCATGGTCATGAGCATCGATCCACGCAATTGGGATAGGATGAAATGCATCAACCAAGTCAGCGAGCCCGACCACCCGATCCCGTTAATCACTTTTACGGCAAGCAGCAAGACTGAAGACCTATTTTAACCCGGATCTTCACGTAATAAGGTGATTAAATACGCACCTCAGTTAAGATAAACACTTGTCGTCATGATAACACAAAGAAATACTGGAGAACCAGACACTTTTCATCCATTAAATTCAAATGTAAGTTGGAAAAAATACATGCGAATATTTTTCTTCACAATAGGACCTCAAAACAATGGTCTGACTTATATATACTACTCAAACTTTACTAAGGATCACCACTTTAAAATGTAATACGTTAAATAGTGTACATCTGTTGAAAAAGCTAAAGACAATTTTGCATGAAGACATGTTAAATGAACAGAAGTCCGTTGTTATGTGACACACTACGGCAGCAAACAACACGTGACCAACGATCAGTCAGATCACCCGTCGAAATGAGTGTATTTGACCAAAATTGACACGACAAAAAACACGAAAACAAACTCATTATTAAAAACAACAACTCTCATGATCAGTAGCGCGTTTGTGATCCACGTGATCACAGCCTGGCACCGTCGTCTCATGCTCACAATAAGTGCTTAGATGGTTGGCAAGGGGAAGTTGTTCCACTCTTCAGTAAGAGCATTGCCGAGTTCCTGATATGGACATGACGTCGTGAGAGGGCGATCTGCAGCTCGCTGTCCGGGGTCTAGTGACCGGGCTGGCCACCCAGTGGTCTCCTGCTCCAAGTAGGCATCAGCGACCCTGGCACGATGAGGTCATGCGTCATCGTCCATCTGGATAAGTTCCGGTCCGATTTCACATCTAGAATGTCGTCCCAGGAGCGCAAACCTGCCATCGTGCCCCGCTGTAGGACATGGAGATCGGTTCTTCAAGCTTTACTGATTCCACCCCAAACCATGATTCTTCTGTTCAATTCAAGCATGTTTCATTATGTACACCGATCATGCCTCTAACTAAATCTGGAGCCTTCTCATTCGTGTGAGCTTTAAACAGTATCAATTGAACATGTGATGTATGGCAGGAGACCCGTGAAGATCCGGGGTAGAATAGGCCTTCAGCAACCCATGCTTTTCGTAAAAGGCGACTAACGGGATCGGGTGGTCAGGCTCGCTGACTTGGTTGATGCATGTCATCGATCCTAATTGCGTGGATCGATGCTCATGACATTAATCACTGGATTATCTGGTCCAGACTCGATTATTTACAGACCAGTAAACGACGAGTGGGAGTTGTTTACTGTACAATTAAACATTGCAGGGAGAATAAACCATGAGGGGCGCATGCTGATGTATACCAGCATCCAACAAACATGGGTGTGTGTAAAACCGGATCCTGAACACCGGAGCCATGCTCATTACTGAATCAATGTCGTTTTAGAAGGTTAGATATTGGAATCGTTCACCTACTCTGTCTACATTCAATCTGTTGTTCTGCGTCTATAATTGCGTGAGTTTGGGAAGCGGTCTGGTCACTCAGTAGTTAAAGCGGTCTCTCGTCACGCCGAAGACCCGGGTACAATGGTACAATGTGTGAACGATTGTCAATATATTTCTAGGTGTGTGTTGAGAGAACCCATTTGGTTCGTGTACTATCAGAAGTATATCTAACTTATGTTCTGTCGTGAGGTAGGTGTGTGGTAATCTACACTGGGTCACGTGTATGCCTTCAAAAATGTCCCTTGACTGTAATTTAGCCTACAAAAATGTCCCTTGACTGTAAGTTAGCCTACAAAAATGTCCCTAGAGTGTAAGTTCGCCTTCAAAATGTCCCAAGAGTGTAAGTGGGCCTTCCAAATCTCCCTAGAGTGTAAGTTCGCCTTCAAAATGTCCCAAGAGTGTAAGTTCGCCTTCAAAATGTCCCAAGAGTGTAAGTTCGCCTTCAAAATGTCCCAAGAGTGTAAGTTCGCCTTCAAAATGTCCCAAGAGTGTAAGTGGGCCTTCCAAATCTCCCTAGAGTGTAAGTTCGCCTTCAAAATGTCCCAAGAGTGTAAGTTCGCCTTCAAAATGTCCCTAGAGTGTAAGTGGGCCTTCCAAATCTCCCTAGAGTGTAAGTTCGCCTTCAAAATGTCCCAAGAGTGTAAGTTCGCCTTCAAAAATGTCCCAAGAGTGTAAGTTGGCCTACAAAAATGTCCCTTGAGTGTGAGTTCGCCTACAAAAATGTCCCTAGAGCGTAAGTTCGCCTTTTACTGTGTTGCTTTTAATGTAGCAAACCTATACAACTGATGTACTCAACAGCACCGCTTTCACCAAAAAAGTAACTTAACCTCTGTGTGGAGCTTTCTTTCATCAACTCTATCTTTAAAAGTTCAAGTCACCTTACGACTGATGGCCTTGTTCAAAATAATAACCTGCAAATCAGCCATTACACCTTGACCGACCACCACCGCCATCTGCGGGGCGTTTATGTTTGAGCAGTGATATCCTCCTCGCCTTGCTCCATGGCTGTAAACTAATTCAATCATAGGCAAGTATTATAATAGGCTAGTCTAGATCAGCGGGTAGTAGATCTAAGGGCGCCAGTCTCTTATAGGGACAACATGTTCTTGTTACTTATACAATCTAGAAAATATTATTTAAACTAATAATGTTTGCCTCAGAGACTTGAGCAAGTCTTATATCCTCCCGACATGTGATGTAACCATAGTCAAGTAACCAATCCTTTGGGAATCCAGTTCTTTCTCCAGTGTCGACCACAGCTGCCTTTATTCCGTCGAAATCAAACCTCGTTACACTACGACCTGTGTGTCTATATACTTTATGTACACTACTCCAGTTACAACTGATGCATACATTTACTTATATCAGAGTGTGAACGACGATCATTCAAAACCCGCGATCTCAGTTGTGTATGTGTTAGAACGAAGATGAGTAAATTCACAAACAACGGGACCGAAACCAAATTCGCTTTTAATATGATTTCATAATATTTCATGGATAGATATATGAGAAACCTTATTTGTCCACTGTAAACATACTTTGAGACATATTGAGTCGAAACTTGGCAAAACTGATCATCAAGGTTGAAATTAAAGTGTCAAATATTCTTAAAGTGAAACACAACACTAGTCTCTGAGAAAATGGCATCACAAGTCAGTATCTCGTGTGTCCGCCATGTGCATTGATGACTGCCGTGCAACGTCGATACATGGGTGAGTGAGTGAGTATGGTTTTACGCCGCTTTTAGCAATATTCCAGCAATATCATGGCGGGGGACACCAGAAATGGACTTCAAACATTGTACCCGTGTCGGGAATCGAACCCGGGTCTTCGGCGTGACGAGCGAACGCTTTAACCACTAGGCTACCCGACCTCCCTCGATACATGGAATGAATGAGGCGGTTGATGAAGGCCATAGGCACTTGAGCCCACACTCTGAGGAACGCCTGGCGCAGTTCAGCTGCAGTTGTCGGCCTTTGTCGAACGTCATTCAGCCGTCTTTGAATCTCGTCCCACAGGTGCTCAATGGGATTTAAATCGGGACTGAGGACAGGCCACTGCATGGTTTTGTTGCCATTCTTCTGGATTCTCTTGTTGCTTTCGCAGTGTGGGCACGTGCGTTATCATGCTTAAACTCGTGGTTGCGGCGACGTGCCAAATGAGGTATGGCGTGTGGTACCACCCCATACCATGATGCTCGGACCGCCCCACGACACAAGCATCCGAATAACGTTCAGAATTGTCAGAATTGGTCCTTGGTGTGGCCTGTGACAGTGGAGGTGTCTACTCGTCAATCGTCGACGCACGGTGTCCGCACTAATGAATGAATGAATGAATGTGTCGCTGGTGTGTCCCTGGTGTGTCCCCATGGTCTGTCGAGCAGTTTCCGCAGCAGTAACAAAGCGATCTTGAAGATGCTGTCGCACAATCTGACGATCGGGTGGTGGCCCTTGGTCTTCCAATACGTGGTCGGTCATCTGTAGTGTTGGTGGTCTGGTACCGTTGCCGGAGCCTGTATATGGTCCTTACGTGGATATGAAATGTATTGGCTACTTGTTGGGCGGTTTGTCCAGCTAGCAATCGTCCAAGGGCATGGTGTCGCTGATTTCGTGTCAGTCTTGGCATGTGGTGGCAATACAAACACAAATGAATGTTATCCGAACTGGGTGGATTTTTATGTTGCAAGAAATGGGGGAACGCATGTGCATTTCAATTTGCACGGAACTCGGGTTACGCATCGAACATCGGGTTACAATGGCCGTTGCCGTGATGCGTTTGGGCAATCGGTTTTATTGTCATCTGCTTTGTTTTTTTATCATCAAATTTTATTTTTCCGGACAAGGTAATGTTAAAATTTAGAAATTTTGACAAAAAATACCCAGATATTTAAACAACTTTTCATTCAATATTACTTGGGGTGACGTTTCTTTTGCGGTTCAGTATTTATATGAAGCTAAGCTAAGTTTGGTATAACGGCCTGTTGACTGATATGACTCATAGGATACCGAGCGCTGATGATAATAAGATCCGGGTGACACGCGCGGATCTGACTGTATGTATAAGTAGGTACAGGATAGTTACATGATTCAAATATGTATGGGTCTATATATAAACACAGAAATACCGCATATTGCAGATGTTTGTTTGTTTGTTGTTTAACGCAGCACTCAGCAAAATTCAAGCTATATGACTCCGGTCTGTAAATAATCGAGTACGGACCAGACTATCCAGAGGTTGACATCATGAGCATCGATCTACGCAATTTGGATACGATAACATGCATGAACCAAGTCAGCGAGCCTGACCTCCCGATCCCGTCAGTCAGTCATGTGTTGCTGAAGACATATTCTAACCGGATCTTCACGGGTTGATTGCTGAAGACCTATTCCACCCCGGATCTTCACGGGTGGATTGCTGAAGACCTATTCCACCCCGGATCTTCACGGGTGGATTGCTGAAGACCTATTCCATCCCGGATCTTCACGGGTGGATTGCTGAAGACCTATTCTAATCCGGATCTTCACGGGTGGGTTGCTGAAGACCTATTCTTACCCGTATCTTCACGGGTAGGTTGCTGAAGACCTATTCCACCCCGGATCTTCACGGGTGGGTTGCTGAAGGCCTTATCCACCCCGGATCTCCACGGATTGCACATGTTTTGGAACCATGAAGCTATGTCGTCCTGGATGCTGCGCCCTTAAACCTGTCACGTTTAACAGGATGCAGGGTCAGTATATATTTTGAACCCATGTTTGCTTGATCATGGAGTGGCAGTATTCTGATCTGTACCTAGTGAGAAATAGTTAACGTCTTTGGGGGTAGATACTACTCTGTTTGACTTGGTGCCAGTTTTAGAATGTACATCTATTGTCAAGTAGATCACACAACATGGGATACTGTTTTGATATCAGTTACGTATTGCCGTGTACATTGCAACTGTAGTCTTCGTGAACAGCCCTCCTAGATTATCCCGTGCATCAACTCCACTGTGATATACATGTTGCAGGAAATATGTATAATCAGGGAAAATGTATAATCAGGGAATTTGTATAATCAGGGAATACGTATAATCAGGGAATATGTATAATCAGGGAATATGTATGATCAGGGAATATGTATAATCAGGGAATACGTATAATCAGGGAATATGTATAATCAGGGAATATGTATAATCATCACATTGACGCGAAAGCAAGCAAACGAAGCACAGATACAAGCAAGCCAATTACCCATGTTGATCGTGGCCGTTCCGATCCCAGAAATATCCTAGGTGTTGTGATTGAATACAGTGACAATGGCTTGTACACAGTAGCTGTGAAAGGGGGCATACTGGATGGGAAGCTCTCTCGTAACCAGTTTGATGTTTGTGTGCTACAGCACTGTACTCAACTGAAGAGGTTGTCACTGACAAGAACATTTCACTTCGCCAGGCTGTGCAGTTTGAATCCAGCTGTGGAGGACAAGGTTTCACCCGGTGTTACTGTGCTGGTACAAAGAAATGTCAGACCAACAGATGTAGATGTTTCAAGGCTAAGCCGCTTTGTAACTCAAGGTGCCACTCAAGTCTGACATGTGTCAACAAAAACAAAAATTGTTCTTGTTTGTTAAGTCTATCCTATGTTTGATGCAGCATTGTTTTGATTACAGTGAAAACTAATTGTTAAGTGAAAGGTATTTGGTATTTGTTATCATGTCAAATAAATTTGTCTTCTCATAAATAATTTGTTTGTTTTGTTATCAAGTTTGACCATATAAGAGCCTCAAAAATAATTTCAGGGAATATGTCTAAGAAATTGATGGGAAATGGAATATGTATGATACCTGAAAATTTTAGGGATTATGTATATTACCTGAGTGAATCAGACATTAAATATATTCCCTGAAAATTTCAGGGATTATACATATTCCCTGATTATACATATTCCCTGTAACATATACACATTGGCAGTCCGTAGAAACTGGTACCTTTAATTTTCGGAAACTACAAATCACGTGGTATTCAAAAACATTTAGCATACTCACTACACGTAAGGAGTCAAAATCAAAGTTTATGTTTAAAATTCGGTTATTAATTTAACTTTAAATGTTAAATGAGTTAGAGGTGGCCATCTAAAAAAGGTGGCACTTTTCTAACACGCGGGTAGGACATATGGTAACATTTAGGAATCCTGGGACATTTCGCAACCCCAGCCCTCTTTGTGATAGTGGCACTGACGAGCACGCAAGGAAACTTGGCTTGTTGCCAAATCCGATATCAATCTGTCGATTATGTACTTTAAATCATAGCACACTCTAGGCGAGGAGGGCCTGTGAAATGCAAGGCTCAGCAGAAGAGAGACTGTTCGGCCCCCAGTAAATAAGCCAGTGTAGAGCTACGGTTGGCAGACTGACTCGTACCTTACAGCAGCTACACAACACTGAGCACATGTTAGACCGTCGCGAATATTTAGAATTATAAATTCCAGATCAAAGATCATGTACAATATGCTACTATGAAATCTGAAATCCTACTGTCTAGGTGACAACAGCTGTTGGATTGTGGTAATTATGGCTGCGGTGTGACGGGAATTGCCTAAAAGTCGGGCCGGGCCGGGCCGAGACGGGCCAAAGTGTTACTGGCTAATTACTTCATTATCGGCGATTATACCTACAAATAATTGATGAAACATACACACATGACATTAATGAACAATCACCAAACAAAAAAAGTGCAACATAAATAAGTAGTTCGGAGTAAATCGCTTGAAAACAAGAAAGTGGAGCTGTGTGTAAGAGTCGCTGATCTTGGTAACATGTAAAAGAGCAATCGTTAAACGAAATAAGATTTGAAACGTATCAAATACTTCTAGCTATCGTGATACAAACTTCCATCTGTCGGCATAGCGTTTATATTTATAGGAACGTACTATATATAAGTAAATACTACTTTATAATGTCACTGATCGTCGTATTTAAAGCAGACACGTTGGTTAAAGTAGACCTCTTCTCTCTATACTCTCAACAGTCACACAAGTGTTCGGTCCGACTTGGCCCGGGCTGTCAAAATCAACTTAAACCTCACAAATGTATCATCAAATGGATTCACATCTACAGATTAGTGTTATATCTACCTAAATACCACTTTATAATGTCACAGATGGCTGTAATTAAAGAAAACAAGGTGCTCAAAGTGAAGCCCTTTTCTCTCTACATTCTCAACATAGTCTCTATCAGAAGTGTTTGGCTTGTGTTGGGTCCCACTTGGCCCGGGCCGTCAAAATCAACTTTAAACACACACACATGTTTCTTCAAATGTGTTTACATCTATAGATTAGTGTTCTATCTACCTATACACCACTTTATAATGTCACGGTGTATCGCATTTAAAGAAATCTGCGCCGTTAAAGTGAAGCATTTTTACTTATTTTCTTCAGAAAATCCAAGTCAGAAGTGTTCGGTCCGACTTGGCCCGGGCTGTCAAAATCAACTTAAACCTCACAGATGTATCATCAAATGGATCCACATCTTTCGATTAGTATTATATCTACCTAAATACCACTTTATAGTGTCTCAGATGGCTGTACTTAAAGAAAACAAGGGGCTCAAGGTGAAGCCCTTTTCTCTCTACATTCTCAACATAGTCTCTATCAGAAGTGTTTTGCTTGTGTTGGGTCCCACTTGGCCCGGGCCGTCAAAATCAACTTTAAACACAAAGATGTATCTTCAAATGTGTTTACATCTATAGATTAGTGTTCTATCTACCTATATACCACTTTATAATGTCACGGTACATCGTATTTAAAGAAAACAAGGGGCTCAAAGTGAAGCATTTTTACTGTATTTTCTTAAGAAAATCCAAGTCAGAAGTGTTCGGTCCGACTTGGCCCGGGCTGTCAAAATCAACTTTAACCTCACTGATGAATCATCAAATGGATCCACATCTATAGATTAGTGTTCTATCTACCTAAATACCACTTTATAATGTCACAGATGGCTGTAATTAAAGAAAACAAGGTGCTCAAAGTGAAGCCCTTTTCTCTCTACGTTCTCAACATAGTCTCTATCAGAAGTGTTTTGCTTGTGTTGGGCCCCATTTGGCCCGGGCCGTCAAAATCAACTTTAAACACACACATGTATCTTCAAATGTGTTTACGTCTATAGATCAGTGTTCTATCTACCTATACACCACTTTATAATGTCCAGGTGTATCGCATTTAAAGAAAACAAGGGGCTCAAAGTGAAGCATTTTTACTGTATTTTCTTAAGAAAATCCAAGTCAGAAGTGTTCGGTCCGACTTGGCCCGGGCTGTCAAAAGCAACTTTAACCTCACTGATGAATCATCAAATGGATCCACATCTTTCTATTAGTGTTCTATCTACCTAAATACCACTTTATAGTGTCTCAGATCGCTGTACTTAAAGAAAACAAGGGGCTCAAAGTGAAGCCCTTTTCTCTCTACATTCTCAACATAGTCTCTATCAGAAGTGTTTTGCTTGTGTTGGGTCCGACTTGGCCCGGGCCGTCAAAATCAACTTTAAACACAAAGATGTATCTTCAAATGTGTTTACATCTATAGATTAGTGTTATATCTACCTATACACCACTTTATAATGTCCAGGTGTATCGCATTTAAAGAAATCTGCGCCGTTAAAGTGAGGCATTTTTACTTATTTTCTTAAGAAAATCCAAGTCAGAAATGTTCGGTCCGACTTGGCCCGGGCTGTCAAAATCACCTTAAACCTCACAGATGTATCATCAAATGGATCCACATCTTTCGATTAGTATTATATCTACCTAAATACCACTTTATAGTGTCTCAGATCGCTGTACTTAAAGAAAACAAGGGGCTCAAAGTGAAGCCCTTTTCTCTCTACATTCTCAACATAGTCTCTATCAGAAGTGTTTTGCTTGTGTTGGGTCCGACTTGCCCCGGGCCGTCAAAATCAACTTTAAACACACACATGTTTCTTCAAATGTGTTTACTTCTATAGATTAGTGTTATATCTACCTAAATACCACTTTATAATGTCACGGTACATCGTATTTAAAGAAAACAAGGGGCTCAAAGTGAAGCATTTTTACTTATTTTCTTAAGAAAATCCAAGTCAGAAGTGTTCGGTCCGACTTGGCCCGGGCTGTCAAATCAACTTTAACCTCACTGATGAATCATCAAATGGATTCACATCTATTAGTATTATATCTACCTAAATACCACTTTATAATGTCACAGATGGCTGTAATTAAAGAAAACAAGGGGCTCAAAGTGAAGCCCTTTTCTCTCTACGTTCTCAACATAGTCTCTATCAGAAGTGTTTTGCTTGTGTCAGGCCCGACTTGGCCCGGGCCGTCAAAATCAACTTTAAACACACACATGTATCTTCAAATGTGTTTACATCTATAGATTAGTGTTATATCTACCTATATACCACTTTATAATGTCACGGTACATCGTATTTAAAGAAAACAAGGGGCTCAAAGTGAAGCATTTTCACTTATTTTCTTAAGAAAATCCAAGTCAGAAGTGTTCGGTCCGACTTGGCCCGGGCTGTCAAAAGCAACTTTAACCTCACTGATGAATCATCAAATGGATCCACATCTATAGATTAGTGTTCTATCTACCTAAATACCACTTTATAGTGTCTCAGATCGCTGTACTTAAAGAAAACAAGGGGCTCAAAGTGAAGCCCTTTTCTCTCTTCATTCTCAACATAGTCTCTATCAGAAGTGTTTTGCTTGTGTTGGGTCCGACTTGCCCCGGGCCGTCAAAATCAACTTTAAACACACACATGTTTCTTCAAATGTGTTTACTTCTATAGATTAGTGTTATATCTACCTAAATACCACTTTATAATGTCACGGTACATCGTATTTAAAGAAAACAAGGGGCTCAAAGTGAAGCATTTTTACTTATTTTCTTAAGAAAATCCAAGTCAGAAGTGTTCGGTCCGACTTGGCCCGGGCTGTCAAAAGCAACTTTAACCTCACTGATGAATCATCAAATGGATTCACATCTATTAGTATTATATCTACCTAAATACCACTTTATAATGTCACAGATGGCTGTAATTAAAGAAAACAAGGGGCTCAAAGTGAAGCCCTTTTCTCTCTACGTTCTCAACATAGTCTCTATCAGAAGTGTTTTGCTTGTGTTCGGTCCGACTTGGCCCGGGCTGTCAAAATCAACTTAAACCTCACAGATGTATCATCAAATGGATCAACATCTTTCGATTAGTATTATATCTACCTAAATACCACTTTATAGTGTCTCAGATCGCTGTAATTAAAGAAAACAAGGGGCTCAAAGTGAAGCCCTTTTCTCTCTACATTCTCAACATAGTCTCTATCAGAAGTGTTTTGCTTGTGTTGGGTCCCACTTGGCCCGGGCCGTCAATATCAACTTTAAACACACACATGTATCTTCAAATGTGTTTACATCTATAGATTAGTGTTATATCTACCTATACACCACTTTATAATGTCCAGGTGTATTGCATTTAAAGAAATCTGCGCCGTTAAAGTGAGGCATTTTTACTTATTTTCTTAAGAAAATCCAAGTCAGAAATGTTCGGTCCGACTTGGCCCGGGCTGTCAAAATCACCTTAAACCTCACAGATGTATCATCAAATGGATCCACATCTTTCGTTTAGTGTTATATCTACCTAAATACCACTTTATAATGTCACGGTACATCGTATTTAAAGAAAACAAGGGGCTCAAAGTGAAGCATTTTTACTTATTTTCTTAAGAAAATCCAAGTCAGAAGTGTTCGGTCCGACTTGGCCCGGGCTGTCAAATCAACTTTAACCTCACTGATGAATCATCAAATGGATTCACATCTATTAGTATTATATCTACCTAAATACCACTTTATAATGTCACAGATGGCTGTAATTAAAGAAAACAAGGGGCTCAAAGTGAAGCCCTTTTCTCTCTACGTTCTCAACATAGTCTCTATCAGAAGTGTTTTGCTTGTGTCAGGCCCGACTTGGCCCGGGCCGTCAAAATCAACTTTAAACACACACATGTATCTTCAAATGTGTTTACATCTATAGATTAGTGTTATATCTACCTATATACCACTTTATAATGTCACGGTACATCGTATTTAAAGAAAACAAGGGGCTCAAAGTGAAGCATTTTCACTTATTTTCTTAAGAAAATCCAAGTCAGAAGTGTTCGGTCCGACTGGGCCCGGGCTGTCAAAATCAACTTTAACCTCACTGATGAATCATCAAATGGATCCACATCTATAGATTAGTGTTCTATCTACCTAAATACCACTTTATAATGTCACAGATGGCTGTAATTAAAGAAAACAAGGTGCTCAAAGTGAAGCCCTTTTCTCTCTACGTTCTCAACATAGTCTCTATCAGAAGTGTTTTGCTTGTGTTGGGCCCCATTTGGCCCGGGCGGTCAAAATCAACTTTAAACACACACATGTATCTTCAAATGTGTTTACGTCTATAGATCAGTGTTCTATCTACCTATACACCACTTTATAATGTCACGGTGTATCGCATTTAAAGAAAACAAGGGGCTCAAAGTGAAGCATTTTTACTGTATTTTCTTAAGAAAATCCAAGTCAGAAGTGTTCGGTCCGACTTGGCCCGGGCTGTCAAAATCAACTTTAACCTCACTGATGAATCATCAAATGGATCCACATCTATAGATTAGTGTTCTATCTACCTAAATACCACTTTATAATGTCACAGATGGCTGTAATTAAAGAAAACAAGGTGCTCAAAGTGAAGCCCTTTTCTCTCTACATTCTCAACATAGTCTCTATCAGAAGTGTTTGGCTTGTGTTGGGTCCCACTTGGCCCGGGCCGTTAAAATCAACTTTAAACACACACATGTATCTTCAAATGTGTTTACGTCTATAGATCAGTGTTCTATCTACCTATACACCACTTTATAATGTCACGGTACATCGTATTTAAAGAAAACAAGGGGCTCAAAGTGAAGCATTTTTACTGTATTTGGCCCGGGCTGTCAAAATCAACTTAAACCAAACAAGGTGCTCAAAGTGAAGCCCTTGTTTTCCCTCTACATTCTCAACATCTATCAGAGGTGTTTGGCTTGTGTTGGGTCCCACTTGGCCCGGGCGGTCAAAATCAACAGATGTATCCAATGTATTAACAGGTATACAAAGTGAAGCACATTTAGCGTACGCTCACTCTCAAAGTAGTGGTTGTTTCGCTTTAGCCAAAATTCACCATAACCTTATAGATTTAAACGTTGTATATGTCATTTTAACTGTAACCTTTTGATTAAAATCCGATCATTGTAGTGGTCAGTTTACTGACCCGGTGTGTTGACATTTGTCATCAGCAGGTTGTCAGTTACTGACCATACCAGACCACACCACGTGTTTGTGTCTACGTAAACATACCAATTGTGTTTTTAGATCACAGACCCCTACGTATGAAATGAGTCCTTTATAATTGAAAGAAACGCCGGAAAGGATTATTCCAAATAATTAGATACTGGCAGGTTGCGTAGACGGGGCGTAGTTGTTTGCATCTAATTGTGTCTCTATTAGTACAATGTATGTACTACATGCCATTCCACTTCCCGTTATTAGTTATACAATATTTTTATTTCCCAAATAAGTGAGTAAATGCTTTTGACTTCCGCCTTCTCGAGATTAATCTAAGCTTGTATACCTTGTTTGATCTCATTGTAGTGTAAGTTTTGCAGCTATGTTGCTGAAAAAATTGTAACTTAAGCTGTTTATTCCAACAACAGATAACGTGTGTTGAAGTCTTGGCATGTTTATATGGTGTCATAAGCTATGATCTTCAGTCAAACGTGTTTTGTATTGGTAAGAAATGTAGAGAAACACTATTTCAAGACTCACACATGTTCCTTTTTTATGTTGATTCAGAAAACGCAACATTCATATTCATATTTATTGTAATGTGAATTTTAAACATGTGTTTTTAACTTTCTCAATTATGTTTGCCATTTTACGCAATATTTGTTCTTACATCAGGTGTAGACACTTACGGTTTACGAACGCAAATTATAATCTCAGAGGTTAACTAAACTGTAATTATGAATATACCGAGGCGGGTTGAGAATGCATTTACAAAACTGATTCACATGTACATCTTTTTTTGCAAGAAAAAACACTTCCTGCACCCTAACTTGAGTTGATAAAATTAATGTTTGGTTTCACAGTTTAAGCATCGTCTCACAATACGCTTATTTGATTTTTCGATTATACTGGAGAAACGTTTTTGCCTTACTTCAAGTCTTGTGTCTCATCGATCCTTCTCATTGCGTCCGTATGTGCACGTTAAGTGTGGAATTAATCCAAGTTACACCTGTACCCAGCTTGCTTAATTGCCCCTTGCATAATTGCAATCAAGTAGGTGTTGCGTAATCAATCAACCATTTGCCCTTAATTAGCTGTCCTGAGCTGTAGTTAATAGCAGACCGTTTCATTCATAACTTATGCATTTGGTGAGGCTAATTAACAAAGCCCATTTATTTTATTTTGAACTTACGTTAAAATGTTTGTCCTAAAATGCTTTCAGAATACTTTTGTAAGCTATGATAGTGTCGTGTCCCTCGCAAATACGAAAGAAAGTCATAACATATCGCCATATTGGTATGAAAGATACTATTC
The DNA here is from genome assembly GCF_022045235.1 of Haliotis cracherodii. Lineage (NCBI taxonomy): Eukaryota > Metazoa > Mollusca > Gastropoda > Lepetellida > Haliotidae > Haliotis > Haliotis cracherodii. Next base: position 81,359,332 of record NW_027266275.1, read on the forward strand.
CATAAACATACTATCACTGGCCACTGACAAACATTAGCAGTATTAGAATAAGTTAGGGAGTGAGTACGGTTTTACGCCGCTTTCAGCAATATTCCAGCAATATCATGGCGGGGGACACCAGAAATGGGCTTCACACATTGTACCCATGACGGTAATCGAATCCGGGTCTTCGGCGTGACGAGCGAACGCTTTAACCACTAGGCTACCCGACTGCCCTATTAGAAAAAGAAACATAATTAAATACAGTATGACGTTTAAGCATACAGAAAACCAAGAGAGCCCAACTTACTTCAGTTTCTGTACTGTACTTGGGTTTACCTCCTTTTGCATCCTGCGTATCATTCTACCCGTCGGATGGACTTGACCCGGGTGGTTAATAATCTTAAACATCACGACTGTAAAACAAAGTTCCTAGATATATATAGAACTTTACTCACTTACTTTGGAGAACTTTAATTCACGGCGTCTTTTAACCATCACGACCATAATACTGAGTGGTCCAAGTCAGGTTCAGAAGAAGTGTGTTTTCACATAACGAGCTTTGTCGGAAATGGCTGCTCGGAGATGCAGCATGTATTCTCGCGGTATGGCAGATTACAACTGTCTCAGATAATCCTGTTTTCCTAAACACACACATAGATAAAAGAACCATTAAGCAGGGTTGAGGGAGAGGTTTATCCTGAAATCCAAAGTGTCTCACCTTACCTTCTCCAAGTGTTACCCTATATAAGTGACGAGGTAGCGCACTGACATCCTATTCCAAATATCACGATCAGAAATGACTTCAATACTCGTAGGCGACTCTTTGGTCAAATATCTTGGACGGTACACTGAGAGAGAAGACATAGTTACGAGATCTCTGTCAGGAGCCAAGGTGGCTGACGTCCCCGATCTCCTCTGGGACATTGAGAGGTTTAAGGTAGGAGACGTCTTCATATCATATCTTTTAGCAGTTAAAGGAAGTAACATTTTGCACATTATGAGGACTGTTCCACGCACGTACTAATAAATAATCAGTCATCATAAACTCACCCCAATGTTAATTGAGACCGGTTTGGATAGTTGATACAGACACTGTGTGATAAAACATATTTCCAAAAACCTATCTTACGTTTGGGTTTCAGTGAAAGATACATCTGAAGTGACCGTTATTTTAACATTGTTTTCAGTTCGTCATTGTCCCTGTTGGGATAAATGACTTGGCTTACATGCCCAGGGCGCCGAGACAGGTCTTGGACGACTTCATCAAGCTGCTCGGCTGTTTAAGGGAACGGAACCCACGGTATGACATATCATCTCCTGTCATACACAATCCAATATTTGCATGTAAATTAACAGCTTTTGAGCTGACTTCGCAATGCATCATCACACATAGTCCATAACGTCAGATGACAACATAGTATCAGAGACCATATACCGGTATATGGTATCTGGTAGTATAATAGTTTCGACCTATTTGTTTGACGTGACCGCCGCGTCGGCAAAAGTACTGTTTTGGGGGTAAATAATTATTTTTATGTTTGTACAGAGCTGTGGTATTCCTTTCCGGAGTCACCCCGAGGGATCGGAACTGGTGGCGCCAGGGCCAGGGCATTTCAAACCATGATGCCCTGAACCAAAAAGCCTACGCCCTAAACAAAGGTCTAAAACACCTTTGTGAAGAGGAGCGACTGACGTATGTTGGACATCCTGAATTTATGTCTTCCGGCATAGTGCGGAAGGACTTTCTCGCGCATGATGGCCTACATTTACGTCCAGCAGGTCAAAAACAGCTGGCATCAGACCTGATCCGTGCTCTTGCTGCGGTATGTTTTTTTTAAAAGAATGATTATTTCATAGTATTTTTGTTTCCAATAGTTTGAATATTTACTGTATTAATGCACCACAAGGTCATGAAGTGGCCATAAAATTTCCGAGTGCTGTGATGGGATTCAAACCATGCACCGTCCAACCCGAGCTCAGACGCTTTGTTCACATGACCAAAGAGGTTAACACCCATCCCCCTGTTCACTGCAGAACTTTCTCGTCTATCATCTACTTGTTTATCAACTTTCGGCTAATACATTTAGTATAATACTTACAATGGTACATAATCCGTTTTTGTACAAACAGTAACAACATTATGGCACCAATACAATGTTAGAATGTTATTTTTTAAGTTAGCATCCGTTTTCTGTCTTTTTTCACAGGTTCAGCATACACCCGTAAAGAACGCGCACTCGCAAATTCAAGTACGTCCCACCTTCAAACGCATTTAACCTTAATTTTGCCTTAGGTATATTTCCTTTTCAAATCAAACTGAACAAATCTGAACATCAATAGCATCATCCATGATGGCAATGCCGTCTACAATAATGTGTTCCTTTTTAACCAGACGACTCGCCCACTCAAGACTCTCTCTCGCCCACTTAAGACTCCCAGTCAACCAGACATGAACGACGACTCCCCCAACCACGCCTTTGGAGTGGGTTTTGTCGTACGCCCATGCCTGTTCAAAAAAACCTGCAGGCGACTCAGCCCCACCCCCTCCTCCATTGGACATAGCTTCAGAGGTAAGCATTGGATAAAGAATATAAAGTCATGCAATAAACATATTCATTACATTAACTTGTTGTAGTGTTTGCAACCGTCTTACCATGGTTATCTAATGCAGGTCGACTTTCCACCCCTACAAAAGGCAGCATGGCTTTCACGGGACAAGATCGCAAACAAGGTGAAGCATATAATTGCATTATCTCAAAAAATAAATTCTTGCTTGCTGCTAAATAATTGTATTGTTAATACTAAAACCATATTTTCTTCTTTTAATTAATTTCCAGAGAATGATAAAAGACTCTCCCTTCAATGTATATTTGCTTATAATAACCATGAGTTGTTCCCTTCCAGTCCCAATTGACAGCCTCGGCACAAAAAGAGGAGAACCGGCCAGTGAAGGTAAGATATTTGCGCTACATAACCCAGACACATCCCTTCCGTTATTTTTAATACTACGGTTCGTTCCTTGGGGAATGCATACTTCTTTGTATTCTTTATTAATATGTCTTTCCTTAATAAATATATATTTGTTTTATAAAACCAAGCGTTTCTTATCTTTTCCAGTCCCAATTGACAGCCTCCATCCCCAAAAACGGAGAACCTTTCAAGGAAGGTAAGTTAATAGCAGTACAAAAAACTAGAAACCTTTCTTCCATTATTGTTTATAAGATTCTGATTCTCTCCTTAAAGAGTATTTATTTGTTTTGTGAAACCACTTGTTCTCCTTTTGCAGCCTGAATTGACGCCTCCATCACCAAAGAGGAGAAGCGGTCTATGAAGGTGAGATATAAGTACTACATAAACTAGAAACAAATTAAATAAATATCTGATTCTCTCCCTAATGAGTATATATTTGTTTTGTGAAACCATTTGTTCTTTCTTTTGCAGTCTGAATTGACAGCCTCCATCACCAAAGAGGAGAAGCGGTCTATGAAGGTGAGATATTAGTACTACATAAACTAGAAACATTCTTTCCGTTATTTTGAATTAAATAAATATCTGATTCTCTCCCTAATGTGTATATATTTGTTTTGTGAAACCACTTGTTCTCCTTTTGCAGTCCAAATTGACAGCCTCCATCACCAAAGAGGAGAAGCGGTCTAAAAAGGTGAGATATAAGTACTACATAAACTAGAAACATTCTTTCCGTTATTGAAGTTTACCTGTTCTCTACCGGTGGTGACCCCAACAAAAAGTGTAAGTCTATTCAGATCATTATTCAAATCTAAAATTGTTTCAAGAAAAACTTGGAATACTAATACAAGTACTTATGCGTTTTCAGATGACCTCAGATCTGATCAATATATGTGGAAGAATCAAGGCTCAAAATAGTAAAAGCAGACAAGCAAATGCTTAAAAAACATTATTTTACCATAGATTCTGAAGAAGTTCCAACACAATTCAGCAAACAAGAATTTCGCCACCCAGATTTACCCGACTTAGTTTTGGTTTATTATAAAGGAGACCATTTAGCATGCAAACCCAGGCCCCATGGTAACAGATTAAATGGAGACCAAGAACACTGCAGAACTGCTTCTTCTGTTCTCACCAAAGCAAAGGACACCAGCAAAGGCAATCGCGAATTAATAACTGACCCATCCATTTCCGGCACTTTCCAAGGCGTTTTGAACCCACGAAATCAGAAACAAGTTAGGAACCAAGCACATCAACAACAAACACAACAACGACTTAATCAAGATACTATATACAGTGTACAAGAACTTGCCTATCACCTGGAACCCTTTGTCCTTGGCATTACCACCTATCCAGATCTCCGAATAGTATTGGCATTAGATAACATAATAAATGACCTTAAAATCATGACTGACAAGAAACCTGCTACACCTATCATTCTTGGATATGACACCACCTTTAATTTAGGAGATTTCTATGTTACCACAATCCTTTACCACCACTGTAATTTCAAGAAAGACCCAGCTATTCCTTTGGCATTTCTTATTCACGAACGTAAATTTACGAAAGTTCATCAATATTTCTTAGGTACACTCAGAGAATCGAGTCGTGTACTATTTGTAGCCGACAGAGAGAAAGCCATCGGTAACGCTATACAGAAAGAGCTACCAAAGGCTAGAATAGTATACTGCTGGAATCACATAAAACAGGACCTTCGCTACTGGCTGCGGAAGCAAAAGGCCAGTAGTGACCAAATAAGTAAAAATGCCTCACTTTAACGGCGCAGATTTCTTTAAATGCGATACACCTGGACATTATAAAGTGGTGTATAGGTAGATAGAACACTAATCTATAGATGTAAACACATTTGAAGAAACATGTGTGTGTTTAAAGTTGATTTTGACCGCCCGGGCCAAGTGGGACCAAACACTTCTGATAGAGACTATGTTGAGAATGTAGAGGGAAAAGGGCTTCACTTTGAGCCCCTTGTTTTCTTTAAGTACAGCGATCTGAGACATTATAAAGTGGTATTTAGGTAGATATAATACTAATCGAAAGATGTGGATCCATTTGATGATACATCAGTGAGGTTTAAGTTGATTTTGACAGCCCGGGCCAAGTCGGACCGAACACTTCTGACTTGGATTTTCTTAAGAAAATAAGTAAAAATGCCTCACTTTAGGTAGATATAACACTAATCAATAGATGTAAACACATTTGAAGATACATGTGTGTGTTTAAAGTTGATTTTGACCGCCCGGGCCAAGTGGGACCCAACACAAGCCAAACACTTCTGATAGAGACTATGTTGAGAATGTAGAGAGAAAAGGGCTTCACTTTGAGCACCTTGTTTTCTTTAATTACAGCCATCTGTGACACTATAAAGTGGTATTTAGGTAGATAGGACACGAATCTATAGATGTGAATCCATTTGATGATACATCTGTGAGGTTTAAGTTGATTTTGACAGCCCGGGCCAAGTCGGACCGAACATTTCTGACTTGGATTTTCTTAAGAAAATAAGTAAAAATGCTTCACTTTAACGGCGCAGATTTCTTTAAATGCGATACACCTGGACATTATAAAGTGGTGTATAGGTAGATATAATACTAATCAATAGATGTAAACACATTTGAAGATACATGTGTGTGTTTAAAGTTGATTTTGACCGCCCGGGCCAAGTGGGACCCAACACAAGCCAAACACTTCTGACAGAGACTATGTTGAGAACGTAGAGAGAAAAGGGCTTCACTTTGAGCACCTTGTTTTCTTTAATTACAGCCATCTGTGACATTATAAAGTGGTATTTAGGTAGATATAACACTAATTTGTAGACGTGAATCCATTTGATGATACATCTGTGAGGTTTAAGTTGATTTTGACAGCCCGGGCCAAGTCGGACCGAACATTTCTTGGATTTTCTTAAGAAAATAAGTAAAAATGCTTCACTTTGAGCCCCTTGTTTTCTTTAAATACGATGTACCGTGACATTATAAAGTGGTGTATAGGTAGATATAATACTAATCAATAGATGAAAACACATTTGAAGATACATCTGTGTGTTTAAAGTTGATTTTGACCGCCCGGGCCAAGTGGGACCCAACACAAGCCAAACACTTCTGATAGAGAGAATGTAGAGGGAAAAGGGCTCCACTTTTGAGCACCGTGTTTGCTACTGCAATATGAGACACTAAAGTGACTGACTGACTGATATAAAAGATTTAACGTGCGCTTTCCGACTACAGCGTATTTCGCACACGGGCCTGGTCGGACCATTTAGTGTATTCCGAGAAGGGTGAAAGTGGTGTGTGCAACCCAAGAGGGGGCTTTTAGGGGTTGCTTATATTGATTTTTTGAAATTTTTTAATTTGGAATAAATGCCGAGGTGGGTGGAGGAGGGAACTAAGGGAGCCGGGTGAGGTGGGTGTTTGTATGTTTATTGGATTTTGGATTGGTAGATTAATTATTTTTAGATGCGCTTAATTAGGTCTGTTTTGATTAGGAATACGCCTAGGGCCTTGAAGTTTTCTAGTTTATTTTGAGGGTTTAGTATTTCATCTAGAGTAGGAACCTTATTTAGATTGAGGGCGGTTTGTAGTGTGGTTCTGTGTGTTTGATAGTGGGTGCAGTGAATGAGTGCGTGTTCTGTGGTTTCGGGTTGTTTGCAGTGGGGACACTAAAGTGTTTTTAAGGTAGGTATAATATTAGTCTATAGATGTAAAGTATGTGATGTCATTTTAGAAGCGATTTGACAGTTATTAACACGTGTCGTGTCAGTCCTATGACATTCGCGAATATCCACTTGCAGAATACATCCTGTGTTGGTTTAACATGAAGTAGTAAAGGTTAATTAGGGATGCCAAACACGTTAATTAATGAAAGAAGAGTAGTCAAAACACTGTCATTTCGAATTCCTGCCCAGGACATCACGCCCCTGCACACTAAGGTCGGTGAGAAACCTTGTCACCAAAGTAAAGACACAGTCAAGACACTGACTTTTCGGTATGGACTCTCGGTATGTAGCTATAATTATCAGTTTATTACATTGCTGAAGATGCATTTTGATTCAAACTCAATTAAATGAGCAAAACTATACGTTTCTGGACAATTGAGATCTGTCTAGATATGCACGTTTCGTTTTATTATTCTGCAATCCATTTTTAGTATTACCCGCTGACCCGGCACGGCCCGACTTTTCTTGGCCCGACTTTTAGGCGGTCCCGGTGTGACGGGAGTACGAGAGTCCCGCTGTAGAACGATAAGGAGTAAATGACACGCACTATGACTTCAGTTCACATTGATATCGTTAACACGGGGCACGGGTGGCTCAGTCGTCCGTTAACATGGGGGCACGGGTGGCCCAGTCGTCTAATACCCTCTTCACATAGGCCTACATATGTGTGTACATGTGCATATGTGTGTAGAAATAGAGTATACTTGTCATGTGAACGCGTTTACTTATGTGTGTATATTCACACCAGGACCAGCTTTGGCATCATATCTGGAGCAGGTGTAAATGTAAATTTATATATGTATATGTATATGTTGCAATGTGAACGTTTATGTAAACGTAAGAGGATGATCTAATTAATATCTGTTCTTTTGCCAACACCAAACAAATTGTCAACAGTTGCAAACTTTTATGCGTATATACAGAGGAGCGGACGGTGTTTTCTTTTCGTTTGAAGGAATCAAAAATTAAATCAAACACATGTTGCTTCACGCGAAAGTGTGAAGTAACTCTCTTCTCATTCAACTTCGATTGGAAAACAACCTGTTTTGTGTTGAAAGTCGTGAACAGACTGACGAATATGTGTGCCTTACACAATTTACACACTTTAATTGATTTTCAAGTGAACGCATAGTAAATTTACATATACACACGTATACTGAACAACAAAAGTTCCTGTGACATTGAATAATTGAATAATTTAATGCAAAGTTATGTTTTTTACCAAATCTGAAACAATTTCGGTTAGATAAAAGACCCCTTGTGTTCAAGTGTAATTTGCCATACTGATTTCATAAAAAAAAACATGAACATGCCAAATTGTCAATTTACAAATCAATAGCATGTGTGTCCACCTCTGGTCGCGATGCAAGCAACACACCTTCGTCTCATGGAATGGACCAGGCGTCGCACAAAGTCCTGTGGGATATCTGTCCATATCTGCTGGAGCATGTTTCGAAGTTCCTGGATTGTCTGTGGAACACGTGGTTGACGTCGAAGGCACCGATCCATCTCATCCCATATGTGCTCGATTGGTGAGAGATCAGGGGAGCGAGCCGGCCAGGGAATGACAATCACGTTGTTTTCTTGAAGAGAATCCCGAACAAGTCGAGCAATATTAGGTTGGGCGTTGTCATGTTGAAAGGTAATGCCTGGGCCATGACGACGCAAAAACGGCAGAACGCTGTCTGCACTACTGTGCAGACACTCATTTTCGGACAGGCGTGGCATTTCGTAATGTTGAATAATTGCGTAATTTTGTTGTTTTTCTGAGTGGTTGTTGTCAGCACGATGCTAAACAATGCATATGGAATCCCGTAAACGCAAATGTTTATATACCCATTCTTGGGAAGTGAAATGCTTGGGGCTCGTCAACTTTTGCATGGAATGCATGCTTTTCTGTAGCAGTTGTGTTTTTGTGACTTGATTCCATACATGTACTACAATATTGAAAACCAAACTTTACTTGTTTGAAAACTAAAATATTGGTGTCACAGGAACTTTTGTTGTTGAGTATATGTATAGTTACACATGTGCAAAATTACTTACGTCAATAAATGTTGTGCACGTGAATGGAGTAAGGCGCCGCTATTCGCTGTGCAGAGTTGCATCCCTTGGGCACACTAGAAACCTATGATTGTGGGTTCGAATCCCGATTCGCCCCAATTATGTTTCTAGGTTTGTCAGCACCATTCCCGTGCTCGTGGGTTTCATCTTGGTGGTAAACGTCTGAGACCTGCATCACTTGGGGCTTTCCTCCCACATTAAGCTGACACGCTAAAAACGTGTTAAAAGCGGCGTTAAACCCAACTCACACACTCACTGATATCGTTAATGTGAGACTCTGCCGTGCCTTACCACGAAACTTTAATCTCCTGAACTTCTGTACATATCAATATCATTTTAACATTGCAAGTTCTTCACTGGCTACAAGAAATTAAGCTTTTCATTTTGAAAATAACAGCCAGAGGCATAATATAATTTCCATTTTTATATATGATATTTACGATACGAAAACACACTCTGCTGTTTTGAACCTGGGTTACCTGGGTACCGTTGTACAGAGCGATCTTAGAGCTCAGGTGATCGTAACTCCCATACCTAAGAAAAGACTTATGACAGTCTACGGTTGTTTTGTACAACTCTTTAACATGCCACATGCCAAGGCAAATACTTTGTTCACCAGATTTAGTGCATATTTGAACGAGCGTAACTGACCGATATTACCCACATACACGCAGGTAATTTTAACAACACACGCACGCATGCAGGCAGGCACGCACGCACACCGTCCCGCCAGGGATTCCCTGTTATAATAGGTCCCCCCAGCAACCTATATGGTCGCCCTGCGACGGCGTGGATCGTTGCTCAGAATATCAATCACTGGTTTGTGTGGTTAAAACTCAATCCCTGATAGAAGTTTGTGATTAGAAATGATACCGATTTCGTACCACACCATTTATATCCAATATTAAAGCAATAAGCATGATGACGTCACGCCCGTTTCAGTTGATTCTGACCTAGAATAGGTCTTCAGTAACCCATGCTTGTGACTCGTGAAGATCCGGGGTAGAATAGGTCTTCAGCAACCCATGCCTGCCGTAAATGGTGACTATGCTTGTCGTAAGAGGCGTCTAACGGGATCGGGTGGTCAGGCTCACTGACTTGGTTTATCATGTCATCGTATCCCAATACCGTGGATCGATGCTCATGATGTCAATCACTGGATTGTCTGGTCCATCCTTGATTATGTACAGACCGACGTCATATAGCTGGTATATTGGTGAGTACGGCGTTAAACAACAAACAAACAAACAAGCAAACAAATCATTCCATGTCAAATCACCAATTAGCAGACAGAATATATACTACTTACATGATGTCAGTTGAAAGCTATGACCATCGGTATCATGCCGGGGTGGAAGGGGGTGGTATGTTTTTTTGTGTAGTTACATTGCAGACACAGTCAGGAAAATTGTCATGTCAGGGCTTCCACTTTGCCGACCAGCGGATGTAGCATCTCAACAGAGCCATAGTTATATATCCGACATATTTACTTCCCTCTCCTGAGGGACAACTATTAAAGAGAAAAAAAAAAACACTATTACTTGTGCAGATCACGGGGACATGCTGACGGCATAGGTGGCTGCTCATGCTGTCAATCACCGGTTTTGTGGACCAGACTGGCGTATAAATTTAATTATTCAAGAATTCACATTTTATTCACTCCATTAACGTTGCCTTTACCATATTCCGACAGATAACAATGAATCTTAATCTCAAGTAAACTGACGTCCCGAACTGTTGTCTTTCGTTAGTGATCACTTCCCCATCTGAATTCACAGGATGGAGAAGCTGAGATGTGTTCCCACCAATGATGTCAGTTACGCGGCATGGTTCCGCTCCAGTTTCAACTTCCCTTTTAAATCGTAAAATGTAAAATATACAGTTACCTCAAAAAGCCTCTGAAGTTGGACACCGAAGTGGTAAAACGTCTGAGACCTGCATCACTTCGGGCTTTCCTCCCACATTAAGCTGACACGCCGCGATATAACTGGAATAATGTTAAAAGCGACGTTAAACCCAACTCACTTACTCACTCACTCTGAAGTAGGGGTTCGCTGTGCAGAGTTGCTTCCCTTAGGTGTGCCAGAACTACGAGCGCGGATTCGATTCATAAATTGACCCTGATATAGTTTCAGGGTTTGTCAGCACTATACACTTGGTCGTGGGTTTCACAAAAATCGTAAACGTCCACAACTTGCACCTAAATATATCTTAAACACTTACTAATTCGTTCTGAAATTGCACGACAGAAAAAGACGGACTCATTCTGCATGTACCTCGTCTGATAGGGCAACTTCTTCCAAACCATCGTGTTCAGCTTCGGCACGTGCTCTTTAAATAATTGTTTTAAAGGTATCAAACCTGTGTCTTTCCTTAAATCGTGTAAATTGTTCCTGTTAATAATATATATAAATAATAGCAATAGTTAAACTTCGTTAATCCGAAGTCCTAGGGACAAACAACATGTATCGAGTCATCCGTAGTTCGATATGTAGGTATTATATAGAGAATCTCACCTGAGTGTCTTTTGATATCAAATATATCAACAAGAGTTGATAAAAGTGGAAAAATTCCGAGGCTTGCCGAGGATTTTTGCCACTTTTATCAACGAATGTTGATATATTTGATATCAAAAGACACGAGGGTGAGATTTTATTTATCATCCAACATCATTTTTCCAACTTTTTCAATTTGTAGACAGTAATTAGCAGTGTTTTCAGTGTAAAAAGTACTGCTAACAGCTTCAGTAGAAGAGCCATTACTGATGTCATTTGATTGTGACGTCATGGTAACCGGTGACGTCACAATGGTCTGCAAAGCATTGTGATGTAATTTCACTGCAGCGATATCTATAGTGTAGATATCGCGTGATCTAATCCAAGCGATATCTCCTGTGGGAGCCAGTTTGGGATGATAAATCATATACTACTACACGATATAAGGGTCACTCGATTCTTTCATATTACTACAGTTACTCTGTCATGAAATGTTCTGATATGAAAGAAAGGACCCGTGAAGATCCGGGGTAGAATAGGTCTTCAGCAACCCATGCTTGCCGTAAAAGGCGACTATGCTTGTCGTAAGAGTCAACTAACGGGATCGGGTGGTCAGGCTCGCTGACTTGGTTCATACATGTAATCGTTTTCCAACTGCGTAGATCGATGCTCATGAAGTCAGTCGATTATTTACAGACCGCCGTCATATAGCTGGAATATTGCTGAGTGCGGCGTTAAACAATAATCAACAACACCATCAACAATAACTGATATGAAAGCATCGGGTGATCCTTAACTTATTTCTAACAGTATATAACAACATTGATTCACTCTGTTCTATATAATGGTAAACGTCTTAAACCAAAGATACGAGGACTCGCCGTTATACAACTGAAACCTTCACTGTTCATGTCGGTGTTAAACCGAATTCGCTCTCTCTTACTGGTGTCATTCCATCCCAAGTAATGTAAATATATAGAACTGCCTTTTTATGAACATCCCACTCAACAAAGAATATATAAAATATAAAACAACTGAGCATTCTACTCTTTCATCATGCTCTGATAATTAGAACATGAACTGTTAAACGTATCTGCAACACTTCCGAAAATAGACTTGTACAGAATTTAGGCCCCAAAAACCTCCGCTTGTCGTACTAAATGTATAGCTGGTCACAAGGCTGAACCGCTCGTGCAACCACAGCCGAACAACAATGTATACGTCACGCGACGATACGACGTCTAAGTCACGTGGGTAAGGAGAAAAGACACATGACGTGATTACCATCTACAATTATACCACGAATTCTGTGAAAATATGAAAACATATCAAGTGAACACTATTTTTAAAATACCCGATTCAGTTGAACACCTGAATGAGGTGTTGCCGTATTTCACGTGATTATTCACAACACAGTAAGGGGCGTGTCTGTTGCTGAGGCTATTCAATCTAATATTATACATGAACGGTCTGGTAACTTTTCTACATGTTCACTTTTTGTCAGGAATATATAAGTATGTATGGGCTCGACTGTAGCATTGGTTTCCGTGACAAATGTGGTTGCAAGCGTGCCGAAATGCTTTAGGATGTATTTTAGAGGCAAAAGAATATTAATATTGAAACGAGTGTGAAAGGTATGGTGTAAACCCCGCCCTTACGTCTGTTGTTTAAGCGCGTGAGAACAACCTATCTACACTCGTATATGAGCATGATAAACGGCGGTGGTTTCGATTGTGTTTTTTAAAATTCAAGGCTATTCAAAGTTAGATCGCTTTGCTGTCTATAACTAAATAAAGCGAGGTTCACAAGCAGAATCGTTGATGTAATACTACCTGACACTATATCATACGTGACGTGAGAATCTAAATGTAAAGTAGAAGTTCAATTACCGTATTCTCCGTATTAAGTGCCCTGTTCCAATCAGTACCCCTGACCAACTGCGAAACCTGTAGGTAAGTAATCAATATATCACCCCCGATATAAGACCGATAACTTACATGACAGCCCCTCTTTGTTTATATCACACATTTCTTTCACAGACAACAGGGGTGTATAATTGTCTAGTAACTATATGTGATCGAAATGTCATTTGAACTACCTTTATCAACAACCGCTCGATCTCTAAAAAAACCAAATGTAATGTTTTGTGTATACTTTTAATAATATCACCAAACCAGCTTCACCTAAAAAAAATGTGATCGAAATGTCATTTGAACTACCTTTATCAACAACCGCTCGATCTCTGAAAACAAATGTAATGTTTTGTGTATACTTTTAATAATATCACCAAACTAGCTTCACCTAAAACAAAAAACCCAGACCACTGAAGCTCAACATAACATGCTGCTCGCTACCAATGATAACGTCAGAATATGTTCAGGTGACTGGGTGAGTGAGTGAGGTTGGTTTACGGCGCTTTTAGCAATATTCCAGCAATATCACGGCGGGGGACACCAAAAATGGGCTTCACACATTGTACCCATGTCGGGAATCGAACCCGGGCCTTCGGCGTGACGAGCGAACGCTTTAACCACTAGGCTACCCGTCCGCCCCGAATATGTTCAAGAGCGTCGAATCCGCTTTTCTATAAGTCCGCCACAGCTAAACTGAAAAAGCGATTCATAGCTGTTCTTCAAGTCATTTATTTTCGACATTACTGAAACGTCTAATGGGCATTACTGAAACGTCTAATGGGCATTACTGAAACGTCTAATGGGCATTACTGAAACGTCTAATGGGCATTACTAATGCATGATGCAACTCGATAGTTGTGAAGTAAGTAATAGGGCGCAACACATATTTTCATTTTTAAACATTTTTCAAAGATGGACCTTAATTTGAATTTTGCACTTTGACTTTGCTCCCAAATTCTCTCAGAATACATTTCTTCAAAAACCATCTCCTCGGAACCCGCTGGAGCAATGAAGGTGAAACGTCTCATGCTTGTTCACATCAATGATGACGCCTGAATATGTTCCAGGGGTTTGAATCCGATTTCCAAGATGGCCGCCACGACATCGTGTGTCACCACAAACTGAACTTTCTATTTATGGCTAATTTTCTGCCAGTTCTGTTCTTTACATATTATTAAGTTTGACCTTCTTTTGACATTGTCTCTGTAAGCGTCTTCCTCCCTGACTATGCTGAAGTAGCCAGACTGACGGAGTGAGGTAGCCAGACTGACGGAGTGAAGTAGCCAGACTGACGGAATGAAGTAGCCAGACTGACGGAGTGAGGTAGCCAGACTGACGGAGTGAGATAGCCAGACTGACGGAGTGAAGTAGCCAGACTGACGGAGTGAGGTAGCCAGACTGACGGAGTGAAGTAGCCAGACTGACGGAATGAAGTAGCCAGACTGACGGAGTGAGGTGGCCAGACTGACGGAATGAGGTAGCCAGACTGACGGAGTGAAGTAGCCAGACTGACGGAGTGGGGTAGCCAGACTGACGGAATGAAGTAGCCAGACTGACGGAGTGAGGTAGCCAGACTGACGGAATGAGGTAGCCAGACTGACGGAGTGAAGTAGCCAGACTGACGGAGTGGGGTAGCCAGACTGACGGAGTGAAGTAGCCAGACTGACGGAGTGAAGTAGCCAGACTGACGGAGTGAGGTAGCCAGACTGACGGAATGAGGTAGCCAGACTGACGGAGTGAAGTAGCCAGACTGACGGAGTGAGGTAGCCAGACTGACGGAGTGAGGTAGCCAGACTGACGGAATGAAGTAGCCAGACTGACGGAGTGAAGTAGCCAGACTGACGGAGTGAAGTAGCCAGACTGACGGAGTGAGGTAGCCAGACTGACGGAGTGAGGTAGCCAGACTGACGGAGTGAAGTAGCCAGACTGACGGAGTGAGGTAGCCAGACTGACGGAATGAGGTAGCCAGACTGACGGAGTGGGGTAGCCAGACTGACGGAGTGAGGTAGCCAGACTGACGGAGTGAGGTAGCCAGACTGACGGAATGAGGTAGCCAGACTGACGGAGTGAAGTAGCCAGACTGACGGAGTGAAGTAGCCAGACTGACGGAGTGAGGTAGCCAGACTGACGGAGTGAGGTAGCCAGACTGACGGAATGAATATGGGATCTATATAACCTTACGCTTTCCGACTGCAAGCGTATGTCACACACGGGCCAAGTACTACAAGCTATATATAGTATAATGTGAAATTCGTTCTGCGCAGTGCCGATTGCAATGCTAAAAGTTATGTCATGACTGAGCGTCCCCTCACAGCCAGTCATGCATACCAGTACAGAGCCGAGCCCCATGACGTGTCCTCCATGCTGTCTGTGTGAACTATAGTCTTCCCACATGTAGTATATGGATGGCAGACATTAACGCGTCGATAGAGGAATTTGTCGATTAACAAATAGCAGTTGTAGTGAAATAGGTCATATGTTTGTCATCACTACAGGAAATAGGTTTAAAGGGTTAAACGTTCGGGGTGGGGTAATTTTGGAGGTGGAGGTGGTGGGCTGTGGGGTGGGGTCAATGGGGAGGTATTCTTAGCCTGTCCGTTGGGAAGGAATAATCAGGAATATGTTCATTACAGTGATTCCCCGTTTACATGGTGGTTTATTATTAAAGTTTCAGATTGCAACAAATAGGTATGGAGTGACCGATCGACCGACAGTTTATTCTAAGAAAGGCATTAGGCCCACTGAACAATTCACAATACAATTTCTATGAATTTTGCAGGACGCCATGAAAATAGTATCGATACAGTTTGTCTAGATTAAAACACATTTGGTAACAAATAGTCGGGAGTGAATTTCAAGATAGACACAATTTTTATGGATAACAACTTCTTTAATACTGTAAAAGCGACGTTTCGGTATAGATCCTTATACCGTTGTCAAGCAAGACAACTTCTAAGTAATGCCTATCAAACAAGGGAGTGAATTTGTTAATGTGGGTCATTTCTCAATCATGTTTGCACGTAGGCCCTGACAGTATTAAAGTTGATATGCAAGAATGTGGTATGCGGAAATACATGTAGGCTATTTACCTGTCCATACCCTTTCTTTACGGGCTCCATTTATTAACTGTATAATTTGATTACACCGTGTGATGAAATACGACCCACCCTTTATGAGAAGCTCTACAGCGTGAAAATATATTTTACTCAATATATATTTACAATAAAACGATACAAGTACACGTGGTCAGGGGCGTTTGGTTTTTCAAGGTAATTTTCACATAAGAACAATTCAAATAATATCAGTCACAATACCTTCAAGAAATGTGCGACCTTGCGACCTTGCCATATTGGAGTGTTAACATGAAATATTTCAATTCAACTAAAAAAATCTAAATTGATATCTTCACATTTGAATAGGGTGATTTGTAAATGATATATTTTTTAAAAGCTTTAAAAGTTAGACCTATTATGCCATGATTCATACATCTTCTTTTCTAAAGACCATCGTTGTGAAGTGTGTGTACTAAGAAAGGTTTTGTGTTCCTTTAACAGCAGAAACATTCGGACACTGATAGAAATAATGACTGACATCTTCGGCATCATGACACACTTCACAGATGGGGGTATCTACACAACTAACTTTGAATAACCATTCTCTGCCAGGGGGAATATTATAAATAATCTGGAAGTGCAATTCTTTCATCTTGTTCTGCACATGTCAGCAATGATAATCTTGGAATTAGGAGTGTTGTGAAATGTATATGGCAAACTACCTTTACTGTTATTCAAGACCTGATAACAACGTCTAGATATTTAATTCTTTTCCCCCAATTTCTGGTAGTTTATCAAAATCCCAGGCAGGATAGAACATGTATCATCCTACTGCCCTGTGGGTACATCTTGTAATCTTATTTACACCAACCTCTATATTATACTTGTTTCGTAGGTCATGTTTACTAATTACATTACCTTCGTAATAAAATATAGAATATATCCCAAACAGAAACACCACCAGTTTAACCAGCTTTCATTGTAAAGAGATTTGACATTCGCGGTAACCAAGTTATAATTCCATAATAGTTGGTTAAATATATCTCCTTCATTGTTACTAATGTTCTTCCATGATGAATTCAACAAATATTTATAAAACGACGGAACCAGTATCAGATGTTTGCTTCCATTGTAATTAATTACAATAAACAGGATAATGCCTCAACTCTATTGAAGGAGAAATCAGGAATAAGTTTCAAAAAACCTTTTGATGAAACATATTTTGAAATCCAAGCAACACATAAGGAATTACCCATATCGAAATCATTTACTGACGCTCCTCCATTTTCACTCGTGTTCATTAAAGTAGTTCTCTCTTATTAATCCAAATATAGTTAAACATATCAACATTAATTTCCGTTCTTATTGAGCATGGTACTTGCTTTAAACTACTTTGATATATTAGTATAGAACAGCCCTTTCCATTTGGAAGATCATGGAGTGTTAAACTTCTAGATGTCCATGTTTGGAAACGTTTCCTAATTTATGGATTTGTGGTCTTACATTTTCTGTGGCAAAAGTATTGTTATTTCTAAACAGTTTAAATCAGGGGCACACCCTCTATCATATACTACTTCCATACCACTAATACCCCTTCCCAATGGGCGGTTCTGAATAGGCGCCATACCTCTGCTGGAATTGATCTTGAAACCGGTCAACTTTCCAGTTTGATTATTCGAGAGCTTTTCAAACTGATTTCATATTGCGTTGGTTAATTTGGTGACATCAGCAAAATACATACCTCTATTTCTTTATTTTCCTATCCTCGTGGTATTCGACTTGTTTTCAGAGTGATATAAACTATCGATATTTTATTTTACATATGGTAGATATATGGAGAAGAAACGATGTATATCATTTCACTTGACCTCCATATTAAGAAGATGAACAAAATTCAAAATATTTTTTTTATGATATGAAAAGGTCACTAACAAAAAGTAAAAAATAACGAAAATTAAAACTCAAAAGGATGATATCATATATAGATGAAATTGAAATCCTCAATCAACTTGAAATATTCTATTGAGATCAATAGATCACAACGGGAAGAACCAACAGAGCCCGAATTTGATGATTTCTATGAAAAAATCGAAGAAAAGCTGACTGACATGCGAAAGTAAAGTTTGGAATTTGATCTAACATTGAAGGACTTGAGCGATGCATTGTGTAACAGTCACAGTAATACGTCCCCAGGGTGTGATGGTTTGTGAGTTGTATTAAGTATTTTAGGGGAAATCTAACAAGTGTGTAAATGTGGGACATTCGGTTGCAGAGGTTATACGGTAGCATTGGCATTTCAGATTCCGTGTGTTTGAGAATATGACGGCTCATATTGTGTGTCCTTTCAGACTACGTCAAGTCTTCTTTTTGTGTTTGGTTGCCGATGTTCATTAGTGAGTGAGTGAGTATTTTTTACGCCGCTTTTAGCAATATTCATGCAATATCACGGCGAGCTAACGCTTTAACCACTAGGCTACCCGACTGCCCCCCGATGTTTATGAACGAGTCGTCCAGTTGCTGAACTACCTAAAAAAATTCATCCATTTTTCTGAAATTAAACAAGATACGTTTCAGTGAAATTGTAATTATCAGTGAAATTTAAAGTGTTGAGCAAAATGTCCTTCAATGAACACTAGGTCAGTGAGTGCAGTCATTTTCACTGAGCTCCGAATCAATGCAGCAGACTGTGAACCAGCTCATTTTGAGAACAGTTCATATTTTGCTAATATCTCCCTTACAATTCAAAACTAAAGGTTGGAATTGAAGTCATTACATAACTATTCAGAAACCTAATTAAATGTTTCATAAGATTATCTTTCATATGCCTGTTTCACCAACTTAGGCACTTTTCGTACTTTTCTACACGAGAATTTAACAATGCATATGTGTAGCCTTAAGTTTAGATATATATTACAATCAGCATTTTGTAAAGATGTTTACTGAGTTTCAGTCTTAAATGTTGTGCCATTGTGTACCTACCCTGTTGCTTTTAAATAATGTGCTATATCAGCAATACAGCTTCACATCAGCATTACAGCTCCAACAATACAGCTCCAACAATACAGCTTCAAATCAGCAATACAGCTCCAACAATACAGCTTCACATCAGCAATACAGCTAAAAAAATACAGCTCCACATCAGCAATACAGCTTCACATCAGCAATACAGCTCCAACAATACAGCTCCACATCAGCAATACAGCTCCAACAATACAGCTCCACATCAGCAATACAGCTCCACATCAGCAATACAGCTTCACATCAGCAATACAACTCCGGCAATACAGCTCCACATCAGCAATACAGCTCCAACAATACAGCTCCAACAATACAGCTCCACATCAGCAATACAACTCCAGCAATACAGCTCCACATCAGCAATACAGCTCCACATCAGCAATACAGCTCCACATCAGCAATACAGCTCCACATCAGCAATACAACTCCAACAATACAACTCCAACAATACAGCTCCAACAATACAGCTCCACATCAGCAATACAGCTTCACATCAGCAATACAGCTCCAACAATACAGCTTCACATCAGCAATACAGCTCCAACAATACAGCTCCACATCAGCAATACAGTTCCACATCAGCAATACAGCTCCACATCAGCAATACAGCTCCAACAATACAGCTCCAACAATACAGCTCCACATCAGCAATAAAGCTCCACATCAGCAATACAACTCCAGCAATACAGCTCCACATCAGCAATACAGCTCCAGTAATACAACTCCAACAATACAGCTCCAACAATACAGCTCCAACAATACAGCTCCACATCAGCAATACAACTCCAGCAATACAGCTCCACATCAGCAATACAGCTCCACATCAGCAATACAGCTCCACATCAGCAATACAACTCCAGCAATACAACTCCAACAATACAGCTCCAACAATACAGCTCCACATCAGCAATACAGCTCCACATCAGCAATACAACTCCAGCAATACAGCTTCACATCAGCAATACAGCTCCACATCAGCAATACAGCTTCACATCAGCAATACAGCTGCACATCAGCAATACAACTCCAGCAATACAACTCCAACAATAAAGCTCCAACAATACAGCTCCATCAATACAGCTCCACATCAGCAATACAGCTCCACATCAGCAATACAGCTTCACATCAGCAATACAGCTTCACATCAGCAATACAACTCCAACAATACAACTCCAACAATACAGCTCCAACAATACAGCTCCACATCAGCAATACAGCTTCACATCAGCAATACAGCTCCAACAATACAGCTTCACATCAGCAATACAGCTCCAACAATACAGCTCCACATCAGCAATACAGTTCCACATCAGCAATACAGCTTCACATCAGCAATACAACTCCAGCAATACAGCTCCACATCAGCAATACAGCTCCAACAATACAGCTCCAACAATACAGCTCCACATCAGCAATAAAGCTCCACATCAGCAATACAACTCCAGCAATACAGCTCCACATCAGCAATACAGGTCCACATCAGCAATACAGCTCCAGCAATACAACTCCAACAATACAGCTCCAACAATACAGCTCCAACAATACAGCTCCACATCAGCAATACAGCTCCACATCAGCAATACAACTCCAGCAATACAGCTCCACATCAGCAATACAGCTCCACATCAGCAATACAGCTCCACATCAGCAATACAACTCCAGCAATACAACTCCAACAATACAGCTCCAACAATACAGCTCCACATCAGCAATACAGCTCCACATCAGCAATACAACTCCAGCAATACAGCTTCACATCAACAATACAGCTCCACATCAGCAATACAGCTTCACATCAGCAATACAGCTGCACATCAGCAATACAACTCCAGCAATACAACTCCAGCAATACAACTCCAACAATAAAGCTCCAACAATACAGCTCCAACAATACAGCTCCACATCAGCAATACAGCTCCACATCAGCAATACAGCTTCACATCAGCAATACAGCTTCACATCAGCAATACAACTCCAGCAATACAGCTCCAACAATACAGCTTCACATCATCAGCAATACAGCTTCACATCAGCAATACAACTCCAGCAATACAGCTCCAACAATACAGCTTTACATCAGCAATACAGCTCCACATCAGCAATACAACTCCAGCAATACAGCTCCACATCAGCAATACAGCTCCACATCAGCAATACAGCTCCACATCAGCAATACAACTCCAGCAATACAACTCCAACAATACAGCTCCACATCAGCAATACAGCTCCACATCAGCAATACAACTCCAGCAATACAGCTCCACATCAGCAATACAACTCCAGCAATACAACTCCAACAATACAGCTCCACATCAGCAATACAGCTCCACATCAGCAATACAACTCCAGCAATACAGCTTCACATCAGCAATACAGCTTCACATCAGCAATACAGCTTCACATCAGCAATACAGCTGCACATCAGCAATACAACTCCAGCAATACAACTCCAGCAATACAACTCCAACAATAAAGCTCCAACAATACAGCTCCATCAATACAGCTCCACATCAGCAATACAGTTTCACATCAGCAATACAACTCCAGCAATACAGCTCCAACAATACAGCTTCACATCATCAGCAATACAGCTTCACATCAGCAATACAACTCCAGCAATACAGCTCCAACAATACAGCTTTACATCAGCAATACAGCTCCAGCAATACAGCTCCAACAATACAGCTTCACATCAGCAATACAGCTCCAGCAATACAGCTCCAACAATACAGCTTCACATCAGCAATACAGCTTCCCTTTGCATGGGTTTGTGACGGGTGCCAGTGTGGGACAGGACATGCTCACCTTTTTGCGAACACCTGGTATCATCACTATTGGATGTAACATAATATATATAATATAAACACATGCTCAGGACATAGTCGTAATCGTACAATGGACTGTTTTTAGCAGATTTATTGAAGTTTCATTCCAAATATTTACAAGCGTGTGAACATTATTCCCGTAAGAGTTACCTCCCTTTAAAATAGTTGCGTGATACTGCACGTAGCGACATAAAATATTCGTCACTACTACAAAGTTTCATTTCACGATCTCAACAACGATTCTCAGAAACGTGAGTCAATCTGAAGTTTAAATATAGTTGTGAAACAAGGACTGCTGTTTACTCGGTAACATTTAACGTGATTCAAAGTGACTGTGATCTCAAGTTGAACTACATTTTCCAAAGCGGCAGTGCTGTTCACTCGGCGTGTATGGCTGTACAGCGCAGCGTATCCCGACACATTCGTATCATCATAATTAGGAAAGAGTCGGTCGTTTAAGCAATCCGCCAGATAGGTCCTCGATGAGGGTAGTTTCTACGTAGTCAGCTCTTCTTTAGTTACGAGTTTTAAGGAATAACGGTGATTCACTGTGACACGCCAGTAGTCTTACAATAGGTCTTCAGCAACCCATGCTTGTCTTGACCCGTGAAGATTCCGGGATAGAATAGGTCTTCAGCAACCCAAGCTTGTCGTCTTACGAGATCAGCTGGTCAGGCTCGATGACTTGGTTAATGCATGTCGTTGTATCTAATTACGTAGATCGATGCTCATGACATCAATCACTGGATTTTCTGTTTCAGGCTCGGTTTATACGGACCGTCTCATATAGCTGGACTATTGCTGAGTGCGGCGTTAAACAACAAACAGACAATCCTATCCGTTCTTATTCCGGTTGTGCGGAGTCGCCTAAATGAGTGTCCACAATATTGTTGTACTATCATCATATCCTCCATTCCGCTCGAATTTAGACGTGTAATTACTCCAAAATTTGAAGATTTACACACCACTTATTTACATTCACATTTCTAAGTTGATTTGATATTGATCTATACACCCTACATCCTCTATAAACACCGTAATCGACATATATGCTGATTTTGCTGAAAGTTAATTAATTAGTTCTATAAGGTGCTACCGGCACACTCCCCATTTGACGTGCTGGCTGCAATAGATTATGCACAAGTTTGCATGTCGTTTTATTTCATCAGATAATGTTGATGTTTAAAGGGAAGCGATTTGCGGGCAAATGTTCAGTCCTAACAAGATTGAAGTCGTTAACTTTGGTTGTCAACTAACTCCAACTTTATGATGTTATCGAAATATAATATATTTATGATCACCTGAAATACACAGAGACGATGTCTGTTTCGTTCATTGTAGATATAGTACTCAACTTTTGACAGTGATATTTTCATTTTTGTCTTGCTATAACCCCAGGTCATTACTTATAATATCTAGTATGAAGTATCCTTATCAAACGATGTGTAGTATATTATGTCAAGACTCGAGATCGGACCTGAAACAGTGGAGCATAGTCTCCCCTGTTTGTTTGTTTGTTGTTTAATGCCGCACTCAGCAATATTCCAGCTATATGAAGGCGGTCTGTAAATAATTGAGTCTTCCGGCAAGCATAGCTGCCTTTTACAGCAAGCACGGGTTGCTGAAGACCGTCCTATACGGGTCTCGATGGAAGTGTTGCTTTGGAAAATACATAACTGAAAGACAATTTGTACTGCATGTTATAAAAATCAGCAGCAGCAGGCAGCTTTGTGTGACAGGAAAGCCGAGAGCATGGGCATTTGCTGATAAATCAAGACTCAATACCTGGGATCAGAATCCACGATCATGCGATGCTTGCACAAGCTCCTTCCCAGCGCGTGACACCTTCGTTACACTCTCGGTAACATATAGTATATATAGTATAGAGAGCTCCGGGAACGTACTATCGCTGTGGGGAGCTTGGATGCTTGCATACCTAAGGGACGCAACTCTGCAGAGCCTAATGCGCCGTCTCAGAAAACGGGCCACCAATGGAATATTACATTGAAATATGTCACAGCCCTGTGGTAACATAGTTTATCATATACCTATCAATGATATGAGGTGTTTTGCATGTGCGACAGAGCCAACACGGAGACGGTCACAGGGGGCGTAATAACTAGACCCGTATTACACCCCTTGCAATGCATGAATGGGCGATCGATTTTAGCCCAGTGGTAAGAAATTGGAGTTACGTCCCTTAGTTCGTCGTCTGATAATATCTTCCTAAGAAAATGTATTGCATTCACTTGCAAATAGATACATTTTACAATTTGATGTTATTGTATATGACACTAAGAAGGTTACTATATGGCAGTTTTAATATACCCCATTTCAACCTTCGTCTCCCATATGGGCCCAATGTTGGGAATAGAGCCAGTCTTCAGTGTGACTTGCAAATACCTTAACCACCGTACCACCTCTTACATTTAAGTGAGAGTATGTGGTTTACTTGTGTATAAATGTAGAACACTGTGACAAAGCTGATATATCCAAGACCCAAACAGACACACATCTAGAGTCGTCATTCCATCAGATGTTCCTGCGTCTAAGGTTTCCTCAAACAGAATCAGTAGTGAGGTGAAATGGGGTTTTAAATTTCAAGATTATTGCACTTACAGTGTCATGCATACATGTGATTTACTCCACTTAGACACAGTATACGGAGTCCGAGCTGACCAGTCCTTGTTGTATCCCCTTTATGCCGAGTGCCAGGCAGGTCAATAAGCACCATCATTTATCATATAAACGTCTTTTGGTATCAAGCTTCAGTGAATCATACCCCAGGCCAGCCTTTCTCAACGCAGGTGCTATATCCACTGCATCTTCCCGAGGAAAGGGAATTAACTGACTTCATAAGTCCAGTTTCCACCCTTACCGAACTAGGCTGGAATTCCTGGGCTCGATCATAGTGCCGCCAGTAGCTACTACGAGTTATGTCCCTTCTAAGGCTCTCCTTTGGACCAATCAAATACCACCTCTCGCATCACTTGCATTTGCTTCAAAGCAAATGGCGGCGATCAGTCAAAACAATCTAATCGATAATCAAGATCTGAACTGTGATTAAACGGCTCTTACATCGCGAAGTGCAACAAATCACATAAGTACCTTGATTAAAAACATGAAAAGATTTGGAAAATATCTGTTGACGAGTTGGCAGTGCACATGCTTTGCAAATCCTGCAATCAACCGAAATCTGCACAACAGTTTACAAACCGGTTTTCGATTTCAATGCGCGATTTTGATTGGACTATGCATAGATTCGGAAGTTGAGCCAAAAAGTAACTCCATAATACCAGCCTAGTTCGGCAAGCCTCGAAACTGGACTTTTATAGTCAGTTATCTCCCTTGCCACAGGAAGATGTATCCACTGGATCACGAAGGCGGTCAGGAACAGCATCAATCTTCACATGTTCTTTCTTAACACTGAGACCACACATGAAGCTGATGTTTCATTTCCCACCTGCAGTTTGTGAATCCCACTGATTGCATGGAAGAGAGCAATATTGTTAGCAGTGCCCTCATAACACTTCTTGCTCACACCCATTTCATAAACCAACAAACACATTATTAACACAATAAAACATTTATTCAGTACTAGAGGTGTAGATCACAAGTATTTGTCCAGCTAGCACATCTGTATACACATGTGGTAACATGTGATAAGAATAATCCTATGTTACAATCCTGCATCTAGCAGAGGTTTTTCAACAAATTTGGAATCCATTGACATCAGTTACACAAATTGAATGAATATAGATAATGCATGATTTGTTTCCAGTACCTCTATGGCGGTAACTGTTTGTCAACCAATATTTCACATTCATTTGTATAAACATATATTCCATATTAAAACTTTCTTCATCCTTGCAAATATAATGCTGTGTACTGATTTGGGTACATTTTAAACTGAGATACTAGAGAGACAAAATAAAATTAACATAAATAAAACAAAAACAAATTTGAAGATCTGTACAATTGAAACCATGTCGAAGAGCATAACAAATGGTTTCTTCAGCTATACGCTAATCATAAATAAATTAGGCATAACAGTAGTCTTATTTTTGCACCCCTTGGTTAAAATATATGTCGTAAAATGAAATCAAATATAAAATTCATTTGAAACATCACTGACATTGCGAAATATCCAATGGATATTTGATTTCATAGCTCACACAACAAAGTGATTCTCAGGTTATTGATATTTATGTGGGAAATAATATCACAATTGAGCTGTCTATAGCTTTTGTTGGAACA
This sequence comes from Haliotis cracherodii, assembly GCF_022045235.1. Lineage (NCBI taxonomy): Eukaryota > Metazoa > Mollusca > Gastropoda > Lepetellida > Haliotidae > Haliotis > Haliotis cracherodii. The sequence goes on from NW_027266275.1 coordinate 81,385,639, forward strand.
ACCACTCTCCTAGGCCAGCTGTGAACTTAGTAAACATGGCCGGCTGGCTATCAGGGGATGATGATGATGTTAGAAGCCATGTATCAGTCTTCTCTTTCTCATCACCATTATCCTTGTCTTCATCATCGGCAGCAGATCTCATTAGCCAATCAGATTGCGACTTTTTACTGATGTAACTCTGTACAGCATCCCATGCGGGACAGGGCCCAACTGGAGTGGTTGACGATGCTGGCTGGGTACCCGTCACCTTTAACCACATGTTATGGTCTTCTTTCCCATGTTTGAACTCAAAATTCATACCAGTAATCGACGGAGAGTTTTTGTTAAGGCCTGGTTGTTTTTCTTTAAGCCAATCATCAGGGTTGGACGAGATCCAGTCGAACATGGGCAACCGCTCCTCTACTGGATTCTCATCAAGCTGGGTTCCACTGCCCTTCAACCACTGCTCTTTCTCTGTATCCAGTGACTTCAGGTATCGGGCAAACCCTTCGATCTGAGGCAGGGGAGATAACTTGGGTTTGCTACTAGCAACCTTCAGCCACTTTTTGGGAGAAGACTCGGATCTGGTGAGCTTGAAAGCACAGTTGGGCTGGCATAAACATTCGCTGAAAGACCCACAGGGCTCGTTAGCCTTGCACACGCTCGATGGGACAGCCTGATCGTCGTTGCTAGATTTCTTTAGCCACTGCATGGTGTCCTTGGGTACATCTCGGAAGTAGCGTTCAAACACAGACTGGCTGCTACACGACATGCTTCCAAGGTTCTCAATCTCCATGGACTTGGTCGAACAAAGACAATCGCTGCAGGCTTCCGACTCCTGAAACAAAAAGGGCAATGTGCGAGGATGTTTTTTTCAGTCCAGTTTTAGTATTATTCCAGCGATATCACAAGGGACAAAGAATTGGCTTCACACATTGTACGCAGATGGTGAACAGACAGCTACCCCACCATTAGGGCATTGATGAATCCCTCATCTCCTGTCACACCATATATACTACTCAAAGGAGTTAAAGAACACCCAATGTCTTCATGAGACTATAGTTAATCTGTCATGTGGGAACTGCAACACAGCTCTCCAATTTTTTATGTTATGTTTGTTGTTTTATGCAGCACTCAGCAATATTCCAGCTATATATCGCGGGTCTGTAAATAATTGAGGCTGGACCAAGCAATGCAGTGATTGATATCATGAGCATCGATCCCTGCAATTGGCATACGATGACATGTGTCAACCAAGTTAGCGAGTCTGACCAACCAATCCTGTTGGTCGCCTCTTACGACAATCATAGTCGCTTTTTATAGCAAGCTTGAAGACCTATTCTACCCTGGATCTTCACAGATCAATTGTTTTATGTAGTATATAATAAACAATATTACATTGAAACACACTGACTTCAGACACAGTTTTGTGACCATCACATCCCTACCACATACATCTTGGTCTCTTTAAATTATAATCACCGCTGCCAACTTTCCTACGTTACAATTTGTTACAGTTACAGTTACAGTTACAGTTTGTTACAATTTTCTGGTCGGGATACTGAGGGGATTTTTTTGCCATTTTGTTCATTTACTGGCCTTACTGGAAATCAGTTGCAAATTTGGGACAATTAAAAGTTTGTGAGAGTTGGCAGCGAACCAACCCATCATATGACTCGCTGTACAACCAATGGAGATTGGTTGTGTGGACAAGTGGCTGACAGCATGAGCAACAATTCTTGCCAAAAGGGATTGATCACACACAATTGATTCCATCTCACTGAAACTAGGCTGTAGCTTAGCTGGTTAATAATAGCTACTGCATAGTGAGGTACCGTTTCTATTCACGGATGATGGAGGAACGTAGCAATTACCAACCCTTGAAGTACTGACAAAGAAGAGCTGCCCCTGCTTTCAAGGATGACTGGATATAGAATGTTTGAGTTGGGACAATGCGGTGGATGGAACTAAAACAATTCACGACTGCTTCAAGCTTATTATGATTGACCCGACCACCCACCTTCTTTGTGTTGCCTAAGAGCCAGCAGTCCTGGTCGGACGGGATGTGTCGGAACAGATCAAGTACCTCCTTCTCAAGCGCCTTCTCACCCCCCAAGGAACTGGATTTGAGCCACGCCTCCACAGGGCTGGGGTAGGTCTTCTGTAGTGGGTTGAATGTGGGTGCTTTCTCCAGTACGGGGAAGGCGGTCGTCACAGAGTGGCTGGACTTGCGGGAGCTGCCTGCTGCAAAAACAACCACATGTTCTGATTTCTTGTTATATAATGACTCGATTTTCTCATACTATCTGAACAGAAATTGTTTCAATATATTGGGACAATAAGTAAGGAGTCAGTTCATGCATTTACATAAGAACAAATGTTGAATGGAACACTAACTTTATTTACTGGCTACTGAATAAAAGTTTTTCTTATTTGCAGTCTTTCGACTCCTGTCTGCTTGCTGGACGATAAAACAAATAATCAGACTGTGTACCCTTGATCAAAGATCAATGTCAGTGATGAAGTAACAGAGATGACCCATCAACTGTCCAGTTTCAAGGATTATTAAACCCAGCATAATTATGAAATTTCATTGAATCCATACAGTCTAAGACGCTGTCTCATTTTTTGTCAATCTCCCCAAAAACAATTCTGTCTACAACGGGGCCAAGCTTACCATCTCTGTCAATGATCTCAAAATCTTCGTCCTCCAAGTCAGGAAACTGCTTGATCTGACTGAGCCAATTCTGGATGCTGGCATCGCCGGGCAGCTCTTGCGTCACTGTGCGGGCGGATGTCTCGCTGCGTCGGAGCCAGTCGGAAGTGTTGGGACTGAGGGATGGAAAGGAGAACCTTGGGGCGGAAGTGGATGACGTAGTCACCGTGGAGGGGCGACACAGCCAGTCCTGCGGGCGCTTTGACAACTTGGGGATGTTGACACTGATCTGTTAAACAATACAGGGGTGTAAAATACATGACAAATAAAAACTATTTTACATTACCATGATTACAGTACAGATGGAAATGTGAATCACCAACGTGCACATACCACACAGTCACAGGGCAAGATTATAGTGGCAGTTAAAATCACCAAGTGCACATACCACACAGTCACAGGGCAAGATTACAGTGGCAGTTAAAATCACCAAGTGCACATACCACACAGTCACAGGGCAAGATTATAGTGGCAGCTAAAATCACCAAGTGCACATACCACACAGTCACAGGGCAAGATTACAGTGGCAGTTAAAATCACCAAGTGCACATACCACACAGTCACAGGGCAAGATTATAGTGGCAGTTAAATTCACCAAGTGCACATACAACACAGTCACAGGGCAAGATTACAGTGGCAGTTAAAATCACCAAGTGCAAATACTACACAGTCAAAGGGAAAGATTACAATGGCAGTTCTGCCATCATTATGAATCAACTCAGTTTACAACAATATCCAACATGAGTTAAATTCCTTGACATTAATATTCTTCCATCAACAACAACCACCCCCATGTTGAAACTTACATTGCTGCTAGCAGTCCTGGCACGGTTGACCTCCTCCACAGTCTTGTAGAAGACATGGTGGTCTGCATCCTCGTACTCCTCAAAGTGGCGTGGCAGGCAGGTGGATGGATGTCCATGGGCAACGAAGGCACTCTGCAGAGGGAAGCCTGAAGCATCCACACGGCCATAGTCCAGAATGGATTCTCTCAGCGTAGACTGGTCGGCTTGGAAGGTTATGTAGGGACTCTCCTCCGGCTTCAGGTCAGAAATATCAAGTCTGCAAATAACAAAATAGTCTTTTAAATTGCTCTGAACAGAAGGAAAACTTAATATTCAAAGTTCACTAATTATGCTAATAAGAGCCTTGGTTTGATTCCATAACAAACCTAAACTGTAAACAGGTTCTTGGTATGAAACTTTGTGTTCACTTCTCAAATAAAGCTTTGTTCTGTATGAGCACCCTGTTGTCTAAAGCAAATATTGTATTTTCTTGAGTATACTGCGCACCCATGCATAATGCGCAACCCCCTCTAGCTGATTCAATATTTTGGAAAAAAAGAAATTTGAATATTATGTGCAGAATTTTTTTTACACCGTACCCTTTCAGCGAAGTCCGCAAACGAACGGGTGATGAGAAACTTTGTCAGTACAAATTTCGAAATTTGAGATAAAAAATCACCAGACATGTTGATTTATCGTTTAAATTGTGTTTTTTGTTCTACTAGGCATTGTTTTATATCCTGGGATAAAGATTACCTTGTGTATTTTCTCGTAAACTAAGCCGGACACAGCAATCAGCTGTACACACGTTTTCTTGGAATCTACCGGTGATTGGGTCAAGACACACCCAATGATATAACTTTACAGTATTTTTAATGCAAGGATCAGCAAAAATTGTATCTGAAACTTTTTTTTTATCAGGAATAATATAGAGAGGTTATCACGTGAGTGTGTTTGGGGATGGTTAATATCCTGCATTAGGAATAAACATAGTATTTAGCAAGCCTTGGCGAGCTAAATACATAGTGTGTATTCCTAATACAGGATATTTACCATCCCCAAACACACAAGCGTGATAACCTCTTTATCATATAATGTCCTTCTTTAATTCTGTGCTTGAAAATAGCTCTCCCTCTCTCACAAACATTACCGAAACATTGCGAGTTTTCCTGGAATGCGCGCATTAATATTTATTACGTCACAGGGTAAGTAATGTGTCAGTCGGACAGTGACAGTAGCCAATATAGTTCCAACTGAAATAGGTTTTCTTATACAGTGGCGAAGCAACATTTACGCAAAACAACAATTGTTTTTACTTGCATTTCGCGGCAATCCATCGGTCTGTCCGCTAGAGTAACTGCCCTTTGTCAAAGGGAAGCTACTCTAACCCTAGTCGGTCTGTCCTCTCATAACTCAAGTACAGTCAGATGCACACAGAGCGACAAAACGATACAAGGTAACCATTCAAACATATTTCGGCCAAATCTAACTATTTTAATTTGTGGAAAAGGTTTCAAGTCGCAGAGGTCCACAAGCACAGATATGGCTACTGATCCCGCTTGGTTGGGCCTAGAGCCCTTGCAAAATTGTTTAGAAATTTATATCTCAAAAGTTGGCAAAACTTATAAAATGCCTTAGCTACTTCACAGTTAGACACTGATTTTCAGTATGTTAGTATCCCTTTAGTTTATCCAGATTCACGATGGTTAATTCTGGATCGATCGCCGAATGACAAGGGCGACGCCATGGTTGTTTGTAAACACTGAAAGTAGTCCCTACTTGACCTTTGATATTTGCATCTCTATCCGCATATGACCCCAACGGATATCGTTTTTATCCGTTGGCTTTATCCTGCCGAGAAACCTACCCATTATATGATAAATTCCAATATCTTGTTAATTTAGATGCAGCTTTTACTAAACATATTTAAAATAATAATAACCTTAAGCGAAGCAGCTGATCTCTATTGCCGGGTATTATTTTTTACATGGAACCAGTCTGACCATTCACCGTCAAGGCTCCCGTGCACGTGATCGCGTGATCGCGAGAATTACGTGTTGACATGGAATCGTCCAACAAAAACAAATATGACTTTTAACGATTCAAAGTATGGCATTTAGGATATAAGTATCCATTCTCTGTCAACTAAAGTTTGTTTCAAGGCGTCAGTAGCGGTAATCTGACCGTGGTTGCTGTTAATAACGGTGAGTTGTGTGATCTTCCGATCGCTTCACACACGATTTCGCCGAAATTAATTAAAACATTAAAAGGAATTTTGAATAAAATTAATGAAATAAGTTACAAACATAAGTCCAGATATACAAAGAACACTTTTTATAGCCAGACAGTGTAATTACATGAATAATTTGCATACTTCAGTATGGATTTGTTGACATGGTATTTTCCAGTGGTACATGCTCACGGTAATGTCTTTCAATGGGGGGAAAAAACATAAAAACTCAAAATTCGTGTATAATGCGCACCCCCTTCTACACAGCTGTGTTTTTTGGAAAAAAAGTGTGCACTATACTCAAGAAAATACGGTAGTGGAAATGTCACTCACTTTTCTAGAGCATCGGCCAGTCTACTGTCAAGTTCATCATCTTCGTCTGCCAGGTCGAGGGAACTCTGGAGGACTCCCAGGGCCTTGTTGAGTCTGACCTGTTGTTGGTGAAGGACCTCCTCCTTGGTGCTCACCACCAGGTCGACCTGGTTTAGCAGCCACACCTCCCTGTTCCGCAGGGCTTCCAGGTGTCGGCTAATTGATGTGTGGATCTGGGATTTGATCTGAAGGACAAGCAATGACTTGGCTACTTACTGCAGTCAGACGAAGTGAGGCAATAGAAAAGTACTGAAGGAAATAGAGAGAAATAGGTTTTGGCCCTCACCTGTGATTATTTGTAGAAAGATTAGCATCATATGTAACAAGAAAACAAGTGTTATCAATTACCTACGCCATGGGTCAAATTAGAATTTTGATTGTTCATATAGTAGTGAACATAAATTATAAAAAAGAGTCCTATAAAGCCTTAAGAAGAGATAGGCTCTAGGGTCACTTTATGTTATTAGAAAAAATTATTAAAAGGGAAATTAATACACACAAAAGGCTGAATTGTTTGATAGGCATTACACAGAAGTTGACGGATGACAAAATAGACACAATTTATGGATAACAACTTCTTTAATACTGTAAAGGCATATTTTTTTCAGAAATTGTGGCACTCGTTTGCCAACGTCCAGAAATAAATTATAACATTGGACACCATATCAGCCATAAAAACTGCTGTCAGCTCTTGTTAAGTACACATCTTTTTATAGATAAATTGCACAACAAGATACTTTTGTTGCTCCCAACCAATTTAGCTTCAAATGACATCTTAGCTGCAGTATCAAAGACAGCTGACATGGATTTCATATTCTGTATTCTTTCAACACGGTTTTGAAACAGACGCTGTTATATCTGCAACAGACTTTAGTTAATCACCATAATGTCTTGCCATTAACCATAGCTGAGTGCCCTTTTACCCCAGAACAATGGGTGATGGCACAGAGAGGTGTCCCAGTTGGATTGCAGCTTACTGGTTGCAGGAGATTAGCTAATCAACACCTTGCCAACACTGATTAGTAAGCTACAGCATGTGCATCAATCAATTATCAAACATCAATTGCTTTTGTTTACCTCTCCAGCATTGTAGCTGAGGTGTTTAATGATGGAATTCAGATGTTTAATGGCTGCTTCCAGCTGCTCAATCTTCTCCTGTGTCTTCTCTGTCATCATGGCAGCAGTCAGCACTAGGTAGGTCAGTGATCTGTTAACAAAATTCACACGTGTGATGAGCTTAACAGACAAGGAGACATCACCTATATTACCATGGTTACACATAGAGACTCATGAAGTTTGTTATTTATCGCCACACTCAGCACTATTTTAGCAGTGATGGCGGCCTGTAAATAATAGTGTCTGGACGAGACAATCCAATGATTGATATTGTGAGCAACAGTCAAACCGTAAGGTACAATGACATACAAGCAAACAAGTCAGAGAGTCTGACCACCCGATCCAGTAAGTTGGTTGCTGGGAATCACTTCTAACCCAGAATCAAGAAAGCACCAACACTGACTGTCTTCACAACATTGCTCTCCTCAGAAAAATACATAGATTTCAATACTTACTTGCTCTATTGCACAACCTCGTGGCCATAGCCATACATAGTAACATACACATAGAAAAACACATTCATTTCAATAATAGTCTTTAGTTACATGGCGATTCAACATGACAACACCCACACTATGGCAGTAAGGGGAACGAGGGTGACAAACTGGAAAATTATCCTGGTACACCAGTACTGAAGAACCTGATCACGTATAATCACAATAGATTACGGGTATCACGGTTTTCACGCGAGGATGACAACTAATTTGACTAAGAATAATTTATGATAATCACTCCTGATCGACAATAAATCTATCCAACTGGCAAAGTGTTACTGAAATAGAGTAATATTGTCACTGACTGGAAATCGAAATCGGTAAAACAAAAGTTTAATGTTAGAAACAGCATTGACACAATGAGTTTATCTCGTCAAGGTCAAGGCCAATCACCATTTCAGGAATCACGATTTGCACGTAGATCTACGACAAAGCCCAACTGGATGAGAAACTGTCATCAGGTTATTAACTCTTTTCCAACAGATAGCTAGCAATACTTATGAACCAGACTCTAGATACTTGAACTTAGCCAAAATCGACTGGGAAGAGTATCCCGTGAGATCACGTTTCTCGATGACACGTGAAGGCATAGATCTTTCACGCAAATGGCGAACGCACCGGCAATGTGTTCGCCAATGACGGCCATCGTCGTGTTATGGAAAGCCGTACTTAAGTTAATCTGATAGGATTAAACACATAGATATCTAACTATGTAGCATTGTATCTACATCGAAACGTAAATGAACTGAAACACTCACCAATTATTCGTGTCTAATTCACAACAATGTCATCTAGCCCTCATTGTAAATACAACCGAGCTTTCGTTATAAATAGACTCTAAGGGGGTCTGTCCCAGATTTGGCCAATCAAATCGATTGTTAGAAACGCGCACTTGTCAATTTATATAACATTAACTCTCATTGGTTGTGGTGATATTAGACAGGACATTCCTTCAGCAAAACTTTTGACACTTGCGCATGACAGATGAAACGGGTTTCAATATAAAAGGTAAAAATATTCACAACACATATACATATGAGAAAGGTAGAAATATATAAAATATGTGGTGGCATGATAAATCACAATCCTAAATGCAGAACAGACCTTTGTAATTCTGATTATTCAGATCAGGTGCACGAAGTAGGCCCACATGACATTATGACACAAGTTAACAGAGCCGGCTGGCCAGACAATATGTGTAGGTATGAGGGACCCCATCGACGAGTATTTTCTTGTCAGGTGGGGTGAAGGGATTAGATTATTAAGAGACTTATCTTTAAACTATCTTTAATCTATGCAAACAAAATTATAAGTATAAAACAAGTAACTGAAAGATCGATAAGGTCAGTACATAAAATTTAATAAGATTGATTCTTTGTATGTCCGTCAAGTATTCAATTATTACTCTTAAATAAACAGAGATGATTTTTCAGTTTCACTCAGGATATTAATCAATCTAACTCTAAACCAAGACTGGAAATGAGCTGAACATTCTCACCATGGAGCAAAACATTTTGAAAGGATAATACAGTTTAGAAATCAAGTCAGTTAAGTTTGTGTTTAAGAGGGAGAGGTGTTTCTTTAGTACAGGTGAAGGGAGGTGAAAAAGAGTTGAACAGTTTTATAGTGCTAGCCTCTTAGATACTCACACAGATTAATAATCTCTGATTTGCATGCTGCTATTTTCTTCAAAAACACATAGAAACATCTGATAACAATCAGAACTTAATTGTTTTGAAATACCTTTGTCTGGACGTTGGTAGGTCCTGGTCAGGTGTAGATTATCTCTGTGTCCTGTGTGTATGGGGCAGTCTCCTGTGGTTGGTTCTACTGGTTCTGTTGTGTCACAGACAAGATAAGTAACCACGACCAATCCCAGCCCAGTTGGCAGCCAAGAGGTCATCCTTCCACAAGTCTGAACTGGAATTCGCTTGTGAGGCCTAGCATCCGGCCACTTGACAGTCCTTGTAAATTTGATTAAAGTCATTCAAATGCCAACTCAAATATATATCACTTGCTGTTGGTGAGTGACACTTCTCACTGATTACATCTAAGCCTAAACCATCAGACTATAGAGCATAGTCCTTCTTGATGACATTGACTTGAAGTCATTTATTTCAGAAAGACGGTCAGCTACTCAAACATATATAAACAGCAGCCAAAGAAATTCTATCAACTTCTAAGAATCAAAAATGAAATCATATCAATATGAAAATAGAAATATTATCAATACTAAAACAATAGATATGTGTACCCTACTCACACACACACAAGTCCCAAAGAGGGACAGGTCAGCTGAAAAGGCAGAAGGCGACCTCTTTAACATTTAAATCAACAACAGCAACATTTGTGTCCACTGATCATAGGTTAGGGATGCTTGTCGTGACCCGTGAGATTCTAGGGTAGAATAGGTCTTCAGCAACCCATGCTTGTCTCCCCATAAAAATCTGGGATAGAATAGGTCTTCAGCAACCCATGCTTGTGACCCGTTAAGATCCAGGGTAGAATAGGTCTTCAGCAACCCTTCTTGCCGTTAAAGGCAACTATGCTTGTCGTAAGAGGTGACTTACGGGATCAGATGGTCTTCAGCAACCCATGCTTGTGACCCGTTAAGATTCGGGGTAGAAAAGGTCTTCAGCAACCCTTCTTGCCGTTAAAGGCAACTATGCTTGTCGTAAGAGGTGACTTACGGGATCAGATGGTCACGCTGCTGACTTGGTTGATGCACATCATCGTATCCCAATTGCGTGGATCGATGGTGAAGATGTCAATCACTGGATCGTCTGGTCCAGACTTGATTATTTACAGACCGCTGTCATATAGCTGGAATATTGGTGAGTGCGGCATTAAACAACAAACAAAACAAACTTATACCCCCATCACACCAAACTAGTTCCGAACGGGCTCCAACTGTGTATGAACCTAAAGGACGTAGTAGCAACTATAGACAGTCTTTTTACGAACTTCGTGGACGGGCTCGGACGGGGAGGGTGCTCTAAAACTTTGAGTCTGCTCAAAATTTTATCCCGTCCATCCTGTTCTGCAATTAGTCGGACAGACAACATACTTAAAACGAGAAAGACGTATTACAAACGGAATTGCCATACTTCGAAAGGAATTGCCGTAATTCGAACCTACTAGGGACGTGTTACGACGTGGTGCAGTCAGACATAAATTTCAGTACGTGTGCACACCGACCAGGTCGACTTCTCTTTGGAGGCATGATGTGTACAGGTCGGAGCCCTGACCTTGAATGAAGACTAGCTACAACGCGCTCGGTATCCACAGAAGTCGGGCCAGGACGGGCCAGGCGTGAATACACACGCACTTGGGACGAGATGAGGACATACTGCGAACGAGTTGGTCGGGTTAAGAATTAGTTAGAACTGGCTTGGACGTATTGTGAACGAGGTAGAACGAGGTTGAGCTGGTTAAGAACGGGTTCAGAACGGCTACGGACATGCTCGAACTGCTTCGAAACGTCGGGATGAGATGAACGGGCACTTTTACACGATCTGAACTGGATACAAAGGGACTGCAGACTGGCTAAGAACGAGATAGACGTATTGAGGACCGCTTATGAACGAACTAGCATCGTACTTTATGCCAGACTACACGCTCTACCATGATCAAAGCCTGTTCTAGTGGTTTTTTTAGAATGGGGTAGAACGGGATAGAACTACTTTGGTGTGATGGTAGCATAATTAACTTTGGTTTAAACAGAAAGTAAAATAACCTCATTTTTTAAACCATTTAGGGGCAGAGGTAGGTCTGTCATAATAAGTGCCACTATTTGCAATGCAGAGTTGTATCCCTTGTGTGTTGGGTCGATCCTTGGTTTGTCAACACTATACACATTGCTCGTGTGTCTCACCAAAGTCATGAATGTCTAAGATCTGCATTATGTCTGCAGGCCTTCGTCCCACAGTAAGCTGACATGCTGTTCAAAGTTTTATTAAACCAAATTCACTCATTCACTAAACGTACAAGTATATACTCACCGACAAAAGAAACGTGAATACCAGACATGTTGGTTAATGGATGAAGAATTTCTCATATTCAAGAGATATTAGATTGGTTCGATACACAAACGAACATACCGGTATGGTGTGTGAACCGACTCTCATGAACGCATCACATGTGACGTCATAGACCCATGACTCAAGATGCACCATTTGTCTCATGCAGGATTAGTGTGTAAAGTTTGGAAATCACGTGCAGCATATTGTGAAAAGAATGTGGACACTCTGGCGGTAACACTTGACTGATTGTTAGTTTTGTCACTAAGTGGTGCACATTGGAAACATCTCTTCTTCACGTACATACTTTTCTTTATTACCCACGTGATGAAGATACAGGTGGTAAGATACTAAATCCGTACGTCACACGTGTGTCGTACAAGGTTGACCTTGTTTTATTTGTTTTGATTGGATAACCGTGACCTCTGTCACACCGGGACTACTTTTTTCATTCATAAAAAATCGCGAGACGTCATTCATTTTGCGATTACAAGGCAGAACTGAAGAAATTCATGAGAACGAGAGATATTTACAAACACTTTATTAAACCAAACAAGATAGTCACACACATCAAATTCGGTTTGCATTCTATATAAGTTATGCATTGAGCTCCTACAGACATATAATAGAGCTAGATCTATAAATCGATTTACAATGTACGACTGCCGATCGAGCGTGTCCCTTGAGCGTGACGCACCCGACCATTTTCGCAACTTTCAATTTGATTTAACGTAAAAGGATAAGCGTGGTGAAATGAAGTCTGTTTAAACTATCTGGACAGATATCTAGACTTACTTGGGATGATCCGGTTGTGCCATTGGTGTCCCCTTTGAAGCGTATTTTATGGCGCTGTTTTGGGAGGTGTTCATGAATTTACGAACACGACAGCACGACCAGATCACTTAAAGTTCACAGTTCCGATACAAATCATTCGAAAACTCCGTGGAAGTGTGCTTGACTTCTGATTTTGTGGCCCCAAACATCCCAAATGTGAACAGTAACATTCCCTATCTCTAGCGTAAAACGCTGTGAGTGGATCACGGTTGTCTTTTCTTATTCCGGTGGCGACCTTGCCCTTCGATCGTTCGAAGTTGTCACTGACATGCAAGCAGATTTGAGTTTGTTGATTTTCACGTCTTCAGTATAGGGTGGTACAGTTAACATGAATGTCTTTGGCGAACAGTCTGATTTCCCTATTCCAAAATGGTACGGACATGAAATAAATTCAGCTGATAGATCAAGGAAACAGAACCATTTTGATTGCACAGACGGGACCCCGGCAGTGTGATGCGTGTGACTGTTGGTCCGATATTCAAAGCGCGGCGCTAATGTGACATTTCAAATTTTCTTATTGGTGTCCTGCGTACTAACAACATGGCGCTTGAATTACCATAAGTAGAAGACTTTCTTCCAAAAGGATCTTGATCGTCGGTGCTGGTTTGTTTGCAAACAGAACAGCAGGCGCATGTTGTTAATGCATAAACATGTCAACAATGACCATATTTGGTCATATATCAATATTCATCCGCAACCAGATTTTGCCACCGGTTTCAGTTTGGTCTGTCAACGAACGAAAGTTGTTATGTATTTACACTTAAATATATATTTAACGTGGGTAATAAATAAAATACCACACTCATTCTCGTTAGATACCATTTTTACGAAACTCGTGAACTTTCTATGGTATCTGACCTCGCTTTCGCTTGGTCAGATACCATAGACAGTCCACTCGTTTCGTAAAAATGGTATCTAACGAGAATGAGTGTAGTATTCTCTATATATGTTTCTGTAGTTATTTTGGTGGTGGGTGTATTTGCACAAACACCTTGTGCCAGTCAGGTTCACTCATTGTAAGTAGGACTGTTGAGGGCCTGTAAGATTTGGCACATGACTCAAACAACACTTATTCATTATGTTTTTATGTTGCTCACATTTTAAAAAGACTGTTTCATTAGGGACAATAATAACAATGTCACATCTTGGACAGGTAATTGAAAACAGACCTTGGAACTATGTAATATATGACTGACAAACTTTGATTTCAGGTTAAAATGAAATAGAAAATATCAGTTCTCTCCTGGATGAGTGCAGCCATTGAAGATGGGTGGTTTCAACACACACTTTGTCGTAGACAGCAACTCGCAGACTGCTGTGGGCGGGTTCAGTCACCCCAACAAACCAAACTGGATCACAGCCCATGCTATCGCAACTGAATGTAAGTGACAGTATATTTATTGTTTCAAATAATAAAATATTGCCTTCTTGTCCATGATTGGCCAAGTTTGCCAAAATCTGAAGCTGAATGCTCTGTTCGAAATAAGCGCCTGCCCGTAGGCCCGTGGCAGGTAGATCTTGTGTCGGGCCATAGATTCAGATTGTATGGATCCTTATAGCCTGCAGTAAATTTATGTGTCAATTTATTTGTCCCAATTAGCTGCAGTTTTTTAATTGTGGGATGGAGGGTTTCATCGGGGCCTTCAGCTTTTAAAGTCTGTGGTTGTATATAGGGGTGACTATTGGTCTGGAAATCACTTTTGCGATAACTATTGATATTGAAAAAAAAACTATTGCGATAACTATTGATATTGCAAGCAACTATTGCGATAAATATCGATAGTTTTCAGTGTATCCTTATATACGGATTTTAGAGGTGAATAAAACCCTGGAACTGAAGTTTCCTTTGAATGTGATAACCATAAGACTTCCAAACACTCGATTTTCCACCCAAGACTGTCAAAAACCCCACTTGACTGTCACACTCTGCCATATTACTTTAAGAAAGACTGGTTGCTAAGCATCAAGGGCAGTTAACTCTTATCCTCATTCGGCTGCATTCAAGTGCATGTTTTGGTGATTCATTTGCATGATATGGTAAATACAATCAAAACTATCAATTTCTATTGATCGGAAACTGATTTAACAATCAATTTATTGACTTGAAGTGCTTACCAATAGCAATATATCGATATTTCTATTTATCATGACACCCCTAGTTGTATATTTCATGACATGACACCCCTAGTTGTATATTTCATGACATGACACCCCTAGTTGTATATTTCATGACATGACACCCCTAGTTGTATATTTCATGACATGACACCCCTAGTTGTATATTTCATGACATGACACCCCTAGTTGTATATTTCATGACATGACACCCCTAGTTGTATATTTCATGACATGACACCCCTAGTTGTATATTTCATGACATGACACCCCTAGTTGTATATTTCATGACATGACACCCCTAGTTGTATATTTCATGACATGACACCCCTAGTTGTATATTTCATGACATGACACCCCTAGTTGTATATTTCAGACTCTGCCTGCATGTCCATGGTTCAAAATTACGCATGAAAGTCAAGTCATGACAGATTAGCTGGCATGACAGATTAATTATAGTAATAGAATTACATTTTCGTTGTGTTTATTGTAATTCCTGCATTCTGATTAGCTGAATTGGTCAAGTGTTATTGCATTTTTTTTCCAATGAATATAAAAGGTTCAGGTACACCCTCTGAAGTGTGCTACTTTCATCACTGCAGATGGAATATTGGGGAATTGGTAGAGTCTAGTGAATTCCCTCTCTGCTCACCTGTGTCATCATCAAGTTATCAGGCCTAGTAACATAGTGCTGTTTTTCGGTTTCAAACATACCAACAACAAAACAATACCACCGTCTTCCACAATCATTGCACAAACACTGTCATAGCACAGTCTCAGTTCCACAAGTGTCATGTCTTCAGGGTTTATTTGTAACTTGCATTTTACCAGCTATGTCTTTCTGTTCTCAGAAAACTAATGTTTGAATCTGGCAGTTGAATACATGAATACATCGAAAAATCGAAATGCAAACTATATGAATCAGTTTACACATAATGTGGTTTTTTTTTCAAACCTCAAACTGAAAAAATACACGATCAATCCTAAATGAAAGAATTGGATGGTCCTAACATTTTTTAGTTTATCTGTAACGTGTGACATGTGTACCCTGTGATCATGTTTGGTGTGTATCTTCATCTATCTGTGATGCAGCTGTGACCGTGGCCTCGGTGATCAGTTGGAGCACTCTCCTGCCATGTGGTCTGCTGTACCAGTGACATGTCCTTGAATACAGTCAGATAGTCAGGCATGTAGCCTGTACACACGACAGCAACTGACCTCAGTACAACAGACAGCTGATTGTTTAATCACAACATGGGCATGAGCTTGGAAACTAAAACAGATTAAGTTTGTTTGAGTGTGCCATATGTTCAAGTGCTTTTAACAAAATATGATGCGTGGATGTTTGTGAAACAATGCAGGATAGCTTTCACCTTGAACTTTGTTTCAAGTTGTAACGATACTTGATGTCTGTTGTTTTCATGAATATCTTATATCTCTTAATTAGCTGACTAAACTTCTCACAACATTAATTCAGTGGTGGGGTAGCCTAATGGTTAAGGCGTTTGCTTGTCATGCTGAAGACATATGTACAATGTGTGAAGCCCCTGTATTGGTGAAAAAACTCACCCGTTTTACTACAATTCAGTACTTGATTATCGATCAGATCGTCTTGACTGGGCGTCGCCATTTTGTTTGAAGCAAATGCAAGTGATAATCTGGCTGGTCAGTTGGAGGGACATAGAAGGGACATAACTCGTAGTAACTACTGATGGCGCTACGGTCTAGCCCAGAAATTCCAGCTTATTTCGGCAAGGGTGGAAACTGGACTTTTACAATCAGTTAACTCCCTTGCTTCAGGAAGATGGCCTGGGTTTGATTCCCCACATATGTACAATGTGTGAAGTCCTTTCTTGGTGAAACTAACTCACTCACTCACTCACTCACTCACTCACTCACTCACTCACTCACTCACTCACTCACTCTGGCTTGATAACATACTTCTAGGCAAACTGTAGAGGTAATCAGAATCACGTAATATACTACCCCCGGCCTTGTCACCCACGCTGCATGTCATTCTCATAAGACGTGTGGCCATGTGGTCTAAGGTGTTAAAGCTCCTTGTGCAGAGTTGTGCCCCTTAGCTGCCAGGATCAGCTGTTGTGGTTTTGAATCCCATGCTTGGCCTAATCATGCTACAGGGCATGTCAGCACCTTACCTCAGTCCTGTGTTGGACAGGGTATACTGAATGCCAAAGAAAATCCTAAATATTTTTTATGATTGTGATATGTTAGGGCTGATAACTCCTTGTAGTTTTAATTAAATTCATAATGTCAAGGTTGCCTTACCGACACACATAGAAATCACATTTTGTGGAATACACGCACATTGTGCTGATTCTTGTTGTGCCAGAGCTAGGTATACCTTCATGCAGATACAGTGGACATGGTGGACAAGGGCAAGGAATATGGTGAATGTATGAACGTACTTTATGAACATTATTTTAATTAACCTATTTATATTTTCATTGAGAAGTATTCTTCTGGTTGGCACTCTTAAATCCCCAAAGACACACCTGTATGTCTATATGGAGTGCCCAGTGTCACACTTGAAACATCTACATCAGAATTCGCCTTCAGCAACCCATGTTTGTAAAAGGCAACTATGTTGATTGTAAGCGCCAACTAACGGGATCGGGTGGTCAGACTCGCTGACTTGATGCATCCCAATTGCATAGATCAATGCTCATGATGTCAATCACTGGATTGTCTTGACTAGATTCGATTATTTACAGACTGCCATCATACAGCTGGAATATTGTAGAGTAAGGCGTTAACAAAAAACAAACAAACTAACTAAATGCACATGTTGGTAAATACTCACTGGCTCAATACGTTATCTTGTGCCCTGACTGAAATAGACAGATGCACATACCAGGTCTGTGGTCCATCAGTTCACAGATACCGACACTGATGCAGATGTGTGACAGTGGGGGAGTGATAGCTCACAGATCAGATAACAACTGTTAGTAAATACACTAGATCAGAGATGTTTGTGATGTGTTTATCAGTTCAGGGATCACATGGCTGTGTCACTTGGCTGTGTCAACTGTTGATGCTGTTTGGCCTCTATATGAGGATACCATGTTGTGTTTGCAAGTTACATGATGTTGTTCAGTATTGATTTCTTTGCCATGAAGGTATTGATGCAGTGAAAAAGTAGAAGCTGTGCAACATACATCAGTCCTAATATTGTTTGATTTTAAGGAAGAGAATTATGGATGTCAGCCTTTTTATTAGGAAACACAACGTTTCGGAGTATATGCAGGAAGGAGTAAGCATATACTCCAAAACGTTGTGTTCCTCACAATAAAGAAGTTGACATCCATAAATTCTCTTCCTTAAGTATATCACTTCTAGGGCGGTCGGGTAGCCTAGTGGTTAAAGCGTTTGCTCGTCAAGCCGAAGACCCGGGTTCGATTCCCGACATGGGTACAATGTGTGAAGCCCATTTCTGGTGTCCCCCAGCATGATATTGCTGGAATATTGCTAAAAGCGGCGTAAAACCATACTCATTCATTCATTGTATCACTTCTAAATGCCATTCAAAGATTCGAAATGATTTTGATGTGAAAAATCATAAAACTCAATGAAAATGAATATCAATGAAAATAACGATAATTGTTAACAATGGTATCATTTATGTCTTTCTTCCCACATCAAGCTGACTCGCTGTGATAAAATTGAAATACAACTCAAAGCAGCGTTAAACCAAATTAACTCCCTCTCACCCATGTAATAACATCTGTTTTAACTGAGCACAGACCCTCATCGGCTGTGTATACAAACATTGACACTCTGCCCCAAATACTAGAAACTGCCGATCCTTGTTGTCAACTACTGTTTACCACAACTATCTCTAGAAGACATTGATTACAGCCTTTTTGTTAGCAACATGGGTAAAGCCAAATGGGTTTTATATTGAACGTTTCTTCATTAGAGAAATCTCCGAGTAGGTAAGGAAGCTCAAGGACTAATGACTCATGGCTTGATTTCTATAGAGGACAATGGGGATTTGTTAGTTGGAATGTGAATCACCATCAAGATCTAACCAAGAGATAAACATTCAGCCCCGAGCATCACATCTACTCTAGGGATAAGACTGGATATTAAACTGATACAAAGCATCAAGTCTCCATTCCACCATCTTCCCGAGTCAAGGGAGTCTCACTGAACTCTATGTCCCTTCCAAGTCCCTCAGTAAGATTCCACCTCTCCTTTCCCTTGTATTCGCCTAAAAAAAAATGGTGGCGCCCAGTCCAAACAATCTGAACGATGATTAACATCTTTATTGTAATAAAATAGGTCTTACCTCTGGAAGTATATCAAATCACTTGACACCATGTTGGTGGTACACATGCTTTGGAAGTCCTGCAATTGACTGAAATCTGAACGTCAGTAGCCATGTTGTTGACTCGTCAGTCCAGCCAAAATATACCTTCATTGTTCCAGCCTAGTTCAGCAAGGGGGGAAACTCTTGCCCCGGGAAGATGCCATTCAACAAAGCGATTTGTAGTGCAAAGGTGATCACACTCCCATGCTGTAAGGAGCATCCGTTCGATTTCTGTAGGGGTTTAAGTGAATAGACTATTCTAAAATAGCCCAAACTGAATAGTCTGTTGGCTTTGGTTACAATAATAAATGGTTTGTTTTGTGAAAAATACCCAAACGTCAAACGTTTGTGTTCATAATGAAAGTGAATAGATTGTTTGATAGTGCTCAATAAATAAATAGTTTGTTGGAAACAAGTACGGAAAAATAGATTGTTCTCAAAACCCTTGGGACATTGCTCATTATGGCAACCAGTGGTTTGTCTGACCCATTCGAGATCACACGAAGATCCGGGGAAGAGTAGGTCGTTAGCAACCCATGCTTGCCGTAAAAGGTGACTATGCTTGTCGTAAGAGGCGACTAACGGGATCGGGTGGTCAGGCTTGCTGACTTGGTTGATGCATGTCATTGAATCCCAATGGCGTGGAATGATGCTTATGATATCCATCACTGGATTGCCTGGTTCAGACTAGAATATTTTCAGCTCACTGTCATATAGCTGGAGTGCATCGTTAAACAACAAACAAGCAAACAGACATAATATCAATCACTGGGTTGTCTGGTTCAGACTCGGTTATTTATAGGCATACAGTTGGAATATGGCAGAGTGCTGCTGTAAACAAACACACAAAACAGTTTTTACCTTTGAAGCCACAACAAAGTATTCCCTGATTCATCAGTGTTTTCTGTCAACATGATTTCTTTGAAAGAGTTTGATATTTTCCCCTCACAGATGTTTATGTCACATGAATGGATGGAGATAAAGTCATAGGAAAATATTACAGGTTGATATTTTGTTTTGAACAAAAATCTGCATTTACTTCTTCCCAACTTTTTTGGCCAAATATTTTAGAGAAGAACTGAGAAGCTAAAGTTAGGACCTTATCCGAACATTTGAGGGAAGAACTCAGAAGCTAATGTAAAGACCTTATTATCCAAACATTTGAGGGAAGAACTCAGAAGCTAAAGTAAGGACCTTATTATCCAAACATTTGAGGGAAGAACTCAGAAGCTAAAGTAAGGACCTTATTATCCAAACATTTGAGGGAAGAACTCAGAAGCTAAAGTAAGGACCTTATTATCCAAACATTTGAGGGAAGAACTCAGAAGCTAAAGTAAGGACCTTATTATCCAAACATTTGAAAGAAGAACTGAGAAGCTAAAGTAAGGACCTTATTATCCAAACATTTGAGGAAAGAACTCAGAAGCTAAAGTAAGGACTTTATTATCCAAACATTTGAGGGAAGAACTCAGAAGCTAATGTAAGGACCTTATTATCCAAACATTTGAGGGAAGAACTCAGAAGCTAAAGTAAGGACCTTATTATCCAAACATTTGAAAGAAGAACTCAGAAGCTAAAGTAAGGACCTTATTATCCAAACATTTGAGGGAAGA
Source organism: Haliotis cracherodii (assembly GCF_022045235.1). NCBI lineage: Eukaryota > Metazoa > Mollusca > Gastropoda > Lepetellida > Haliotidae > Haliotis > Haliotis cracherodii. Next base: position 81,406,245 of record NW_027266275.1, read on the forward strand.
ACTCAGAAGCTAATGTAAGGACCTTATTATCCAAACATTTGAGGGAAGAACTCAGAAGCTAAAGTAAGGACCTTATTATCCAAACATTTTAGGGAAGAACTCAGAAGCTAAAGTAAGGACCTTATTATCCAAACATTTGAGGGAAGAACTCAGAAGCTAAAGTAAGGACCTTATTATCCAAACATTTGAGGGAAGAACTCAGAAGCTAAAGTAAGGACCTTATTATCCAAACATTTGAGGGAAGAACTCAGAAGCTAATGTAAGGACCTTATTATCCAAACATTTGAGGGAAGAACTCAGAAGCAAAAGTAAGGACCTTATTATCCAAACATTTGAGGGAAGAACTCAGAAGCTAAAGTAAGGACCTTATTATCCAAACATTTGAGGGAAGAACTCAGAAGCTAAAGTAAGGACCTTATTATCCAAACATTTGAAAGAAGAACTGAGAAGCTAAAGTAAGGACCTTATTATCCAAACATTTGAGGGAAGAACTCAGAAGCTAAAGTAAGGACCTTATTATCCAAACATTTGAGGGAAGAACTCAGAAGCTTAAGTAAGGACCTTATTATCCAAACATTTGAAAGAAGAACTCAGAAGCTAAAGTAAGGACCTTATTATCCAAACATTTTAGGGAAGAACTCAGAAGCTAAAGTAAGGACCTTATTATCCAAACATTTGAGGGAAGAACTCAGAAGCTAAAGTAAGGACCTTATTATCCAAACATTTGAGGGAAGAACTCAGAAGCTAAAGTAAGGACCTTATTATCCAAACATTTGAGGGAAGAACTCAGAAGCTAAAGTAAGGACCTTATTATCCTTATTATGAAATCACTATTTGTGTGTGGAGGGGGAGAAGGCCAGGCACATGTAATGTTACAGATATTTGTATTTTAACAGACAGCAAGCCAAAGCTCTGCATGTGGAAAGTGTTCAATATCTGTAGACTGGCTACCAAAGAAAGATTTTAACAATTTAGGCTACGTGTTGGTCCTTGTATGTTGTCAGAGTTATCATCCTGTTGACATACAGCAGTGTCTAATCCTGATAAGAAACTTGGTGCATTGATAGCACAGCCGAACTGTCATAAAGACGAAGATGATGCAGCAAGATAGGGCTGGGATGGGTCACTCGGGTACTTGGGTACTCGGGTACTCGTGTCGGGTGGGTCCTGAGCTGGACCAGGGTACCCACAGGACAACCCGGGTCCATGTGATATATTGCTTAATGACAAAAACTCAGCTATAGCTCAGTGGTTAACCTACAAGTTGCTAATATTCACAGTTCTCTTTGACGAGCACACGTTCCTTTTTACTTGCATATGTTTGAGTAAAGATCTGATCGTTTGATACATGTATCTAAATTGTTTTGGCCAGGGCTGTGGTAAAACAATTCCCTTTCAGACATTTTGTCCCCAACTCTTGAGACCTGCAGTGGGTACCCGGGAAAGGTCGGGTAATATGGGGTCAGGTACCCGGGTAGTAAATTTGGACTCATCCCACCCCTACAGCAAGATCTGGTTTGTGATAAGAGTGGCCAAGATTGCTACCTGCCAGCGCTGGTTATGGAGTGTGGTTTGTGTCACATTATGTGTCATAACAACCTGTAACTGATTTATTTTTTTGAAAATGTTGTGCATACAATCACTCTTACAGAGAATGTTTATGTGCTGTCTATTTCCAAATGATTTCATTCTCTGGCTTTCAAGTTTAAGAGTGATATATCGTAAAGTTTAGTTCTGAAATGTTGTTTGACTAATTAACAAGTGTCAAGGTGCATTGGGTGTGGTGTGAAATAAGCCACCCGTGTTGCATGCTGGGTGAAGAACATGTCCTCACCATAAGGACAGCCTTGTATACTAGGTGTAGAACATGTCCTCACCATTAGGACAGCCTTGTATGCTGAGTGAAGAACATGTCCTCACCATAAGGACAGCCTTGTATACTAGGTGTAGAACATGTCCTCACCATAAGGACAGCCATGTATAGTAGGCGTAGAACATGTCCTCACCATAAGGACAGCCATGTATACTAGGTGTAGAACATGTCTTCACCATAAGGACAGCCATGTATAGTAGGTGTAGAAAAATGTCCTCACCATAAGGACAGCCTTGTATGCTGGGTGAAGAACATAACCTCACCATAAGGACAGCCTTGTATGCAGAATGAAGAACATGTCCTCACCATAAGGACAACCATGTATACTAGGTGTAGAACATGTCCTCACCATAAGGACAGTCTTGTATACTGGGTGTAGAACATGTCCTCACCCTAAGGATAGCCTTGTATGCTGGGTGAAGAACATGTCCTCACCATAAGGACAGCCAGGTATACTAGGTGTAGAACATGTCGTCACCATAAGGACAGCCAGGTATACTAGGTGTAGAACCGGTCCTCACCATTAGGACAGCCTTATATGCTGGGTGAAGAACATGTCCTCACCATAAGGACAGCCTTGTATGCTAGGTGAAGAACGTGTCCTCACCATAAGGACAACCATGTATACTAGGTGTAGAACCTGTCCTCACCATAAGGACAACCATGTATACTAGGTGTAGAACATGTCTTCAACATAAGGACAGCCATGTATACTAGGTGAAGAACATGTCCTCACCATAAGGACAACCATGTATACTAGGTGTAGAACATGTCCTCACCTTAAGGACAACCATGTATACTAGGTGTAGAACATGTCCTCAACATAAGGGCAGTCATGTAGTATACTAGGTGCAGAACATGTCCTCACTATAAGGACAGCAATGTTGCGTACCATGTAGTATATCCTACTCTACTCTATACTCTGACAGCAAAATACAACCCAACCCAATAACGTACTAGAATATCTTCTTTACTGTGAAAGTGTTATCTTAAATATAACATTGGTAATATTTGACCACTTTCTAAATTGCATTGTGTGTTCATAGCTTTCAGCCATGGGAGCCGTGCCAATTTACACATGTCAGAGGGGTACACAAAGTATGTGATCTAAACTACCAGTTGTCACACTTTCAATTTTGTGGAAGCCTCAGTGGCTGAGTGGGTTAGATCGCTGACTTTGTGTGCTGGCGATAAGATGCCTCACTCTGGCAAGTGTCGGTTCGAATCCAGGACGTGACGAAAGTAGGAGAATCTGGACTTTACTAAGAAAGTGTTATCCCAATTATAACATTTGTTACATTTAACCACTTTCTAAATTACATTATGTATGAACAACAGAATGGACCTTATACTTTACATATTATCATACGATAGTAAACTTTATGATTTATTGTAATGATTACCGGGTATAAATATTCTGTGTAAATCTTACATGCAGTGCACCCAATCATATAATTTCGGTTATCAATTGTGTTATATGGTTTTAATGACATCGGACGTCATGTGGTCCCAGCTGGACGTGTTTGGTGTATACCATCATGCTCCACCTATTGTTGTTTCCTTGTACGTTTTGTCACATGTCAGCCACATGTCAGTCACATGTAGGTAACTGGCTGCAACAAGGAAGACTTCTCATGTGATGGGGAAATGGGTCATTTCTGAAGTGAAAGTGGCAGTAAACGTTTTACTGATATTATTAGGGCACTGCATGAGTTGTTGCTTTGAATATTGAAAAACCTTTTTAAAGTGATCTAACGTCATGATTCACATTCCCATGACACATCATGACCTCACTTTTCTCGACAAGATAGCTTCTACTATCCATTATCTTCTAAAGTTGATTGAGCATCAGGAATTAATGGAACATGAATTCTTCTAAATACTGGGAAATGAATTCCAAAAGAAGACATTCTTTGATATAAATCATTTGAGTACAAGTACTATTTCTGCCATAAGGACTCACCATAAGGACACCCATGTATACTAGGTGTAGAACATGTCACCACACTTTTACACAGCAACAATTACAATGTCATAGTTTCACACACTGCAACAATTACAATGTCACAGTTTCACACATTGCTACAATTACAATGTCACAGTTTCACACATTGCTACAATTACAATGTCACAGTTTCACACACAGCAACAATTACAATGTCACAGTTTCGCACACTGCAACAATTCCAATGTCACTTTCACACATTGCAACAATTACAGTGTCACAGTTTCACACACTGCAACAATTACAATGTCACTGTTTCACACACTGCAACAATTACAATGTCACAGTTTCACACACTGCAACAATTACAGTGTCACAGTTTCACACACTGCAACAATTACAATTTCACTGTTTCACACACTGCAACAATTAGAATGTCACTGTTTCACACACTGAAACAATTACAATGTCACAGTTTCACACACTGCAACAATTACAGTGTCACAGTTTCACACACTGCAACAACTACAATTTCACAGTTTCACACACTGCAACAATTACAGTGTCACAGTTTCACACACTGCAACAATTACAATGTCACTGTTTCACACATTGCAACAATTACAATGTCACTGTTTCACATACTGCAACAATTACAATGTCACAGTTTCACACACTGCAACAATTACAATGTCACTGTTTCACACACTGCAACAATTACAATGTCCCTGCTCACACACTGCAACAATTACAATGTCACTGTTTCACACTGCAGCAATAACAATGTCAGTTTCACACAGTGCAACAATTACAATGTCACAGTTTCACACACTGCAACAATTACAATGTCACTGTTTCACACACTGCAACAATTACAATGTCACTGTTTCACACACTGCAACAATTACAATGTCACTGTTTCACACACTGCAACAATTACAATGTCACTGTTTCACACATTGCAACAATTACAATGTCACAGTTTCACACACTGCGACAATTACAATGTCACTGTTTCACACACTGCAACAATTACAATGTCACTGTTTCACACACTGCAACAATTACAATTTCACTGTTTCACACACTGCAACAATTACAATGTCACAGTTTCACACACTGCAACAACTACAATGTCTCAGTTTCACACACTGCAACAATTACAATGTCACTGTTTCACACACTGCAACAATTACAATGTCACTGTTTCACACACTGCAACAATTACAATGTCACAGTTTCACACTGCAACAATTACAATTTCACAGTTTCACACACTGCAACAATTACAGTGTCACACATTATAATTGAGCACAATCTCTCTTTATAAAGGCAAAACCACCACAAATGTGATGTAGCTCCCAGAGTATTTTGTCCCCGTTTCTGCTACAGTTATATAACTTGACGTAAGAGCTCAGCTCAGTCAGACAAGCTAAACGTGACATGACTTGTGCAACATGTCATTTTGTAGAATAGTTATGCATGACTTTCCTTGTTACCCTGACTTTAATGGGAAGTGAGTTCCCCTGTGGTAGGACTGTCACAAGATTTTCTGTGCAGACTCATGGGTTCAAATCCCAGGCTGTACTGATCATATGCCATGGTTTGTCTGCACCAGGTCCTTGTTGTGGGTTCCGGCTTTCATCCCACATTAAGCTGACACAAAATGATTTGTTCCTAACCAAAGATTAATTTATTGATTTTTTTGTTAAACCCAACTTGTCACTTTTAACATTTAATCTGGGGGCATGGCTGGCCCAATCGTCTAAGGCGCTGCGATTTGCTGTGCAGAGTTGTGTCCCTTGGGCATGCCAGAAACCTATGATTGTGGGTTCGAATCCCGGTTCGCCCCAATTATGTTTCTAGGTTTGTCAGCACCATACCCGTGCTCGTGGGTTTCACCGAAGTGGTAAACCTCTGAGACCTGCATCACTTTCCTCCCACATTAAGCTGACACGCCGCGATATGACTGGAATACTGTTTAAAGCGGCGTTAAACCCAACTCACTCACTCACTCACTTCAACTTTTAATCTGATGATTTAACACATTTACCTGAAATGTGCTGTGCCAGCGGGACGCCAACCCTGCAAGGCTTAACAATGCAGCATTCTGCCCCGAGAATAATTATTTACTGACATCATTTTGAAGACTAACACTAGTAATAGTTAATCGGTTTATGATTGGGGTATGATTGGGGTAGGGGTGTTTCATTCAGGATTATGTTCTTTACATTGAATGCACTTCTGTTCGTTTCTTTTAACATAATAGGCATGACAAGTAATACTTAGGTGATTGGGAAGCGTGCTGGAGTCGGTCCTATATGAATTGTGTCTTGGCCCCAAGGCATAGTGGACAAAGAGTGAGGCTGTCCTTATGGTGAGGACATGTTCTGCACCTAGTATACATGGCTGTCCTTATGGTGAGGACATGTTCTGCACCTAGTATACCTGGCTGTCCTTATGGTGAGGACATGTTCTGCACCTAGTATACATGGCTGTCCTTATGGTGAGGACATGTTCTGCACCTAGTATACATGACTGCCCTTATGGTGAGGACATGTTCTGCACCTAGTATACATGGCTGTCCTTATGGTGAGGACATGTTCTGCACCTAGTATACATGGCTGTCCTTATGGTGAGGACATGTTCTGCACCTAGTATACATGGCTGTCCTTATGGTGAGGACATGTTCTACACCCAGAATACTACATGGCTGTCCTAATGGTGAGGACATGTTTTTCACCCAGTATACTACATGACTGTCCTAATGGTGAGGACATGTTCTACACCCAGTATACTGCATGACTGTCCTTATGGTGAGGACATGTTCTACACCCAGTATACTGCATGACTGTCCTTATGGTGAGGACATGTTCTACATCTAGTATACAACATGACTGTCCTTATGGTGAGGACATGTTCTACATCTAGTTTACTGCATGACTCTCCTTATGGTGAGGACATGTTCTACATCTAGTATACTGCATGACTGTCCTTATGGTGAGGACATGTTCTACACCCAGTATACTGCATGACTGTCCTAATGGTGAGGAGATGTTCTACACCCAGTATACTACATGACTGTCCTAATGGTGAGGACATGTTCTACACCCAGTATACTGCATGACTGTCCTTATGGTGAGGACATGTTCTACACCTAGTATACAACATGACTGCCCTTATGGTGAGGACATGTTCTACATCTAGAATACATGACAATAGATACACAGGAATGTTGGTGGATCAGTGGTAGAAACTAACAGTTTCAGTCCACTAGTCATTATAATGATAGCAAATAGCAAAACCTTTAAAAATGGCAAAATTCTACTAGTCCTTAGGATACCTTTACTATTGGGCAGTTTGGCAAGGACTACAGGATTAGTGCCAATTTCTAACCCTGCAGATAATTGGTGTGTTGGGTCATGTCCAATAACCGTGTGAGGGTGACATGTGATGTCTAAATCAGCCTTCTTATCAGGCCTGTCATGACTGAAGCACACAGTGAAGGTGATCCCTGTCACTTGTTTACCAACATGGACAGTCACACTAGGGAGTTATCAGCAGGAAGATGCATGATGTAACCGAAATGTCACCCCTCCAAGTGATATATCCCATATCAGTCAGGGATGCAGAGTCAGGGATTGCCGAACACGTGATATTAAAGTTGGAACAATGCCCAGTTGCTATCTAGGTCTCACATAGGCGTGCCTATGTTCGTGGTTGGAATCCTTGATTTGCCCCGATGTTTCTATGTTTGTCAGAACCATACCTGTGCTTGTTGGCTTCACCAAAATGATGAATGTCTAAGCTGAGTTAAACCCATACTCACTCATCCACTCACTCACTCACTCACTCATCCACTCACTCACTCACTCATCCACTCATCCACTCCAGCACTCACTCACTCATTCACTCATCCACTCACTCACTCACTCCAGCACTCACTCACTCACTCAAGCGCTCACTCACTCAAGCACTCAAGCACTCACTCACGCATTCAAGCACGCACTCCTGCACTCACTCACCTGACTCACTTAAGCCTGACCATGCTATATTTCTTATTTCAGACATGAAAAGACCAGCATCTCCAGTATAATAATTAACATCTAAGGGAACACTACATCCTCATGTACCCTGTTTGAGAACATTTAAGACGACATGTGCATACTTTGGGAAATGAGTGCATCAATACTTAAATTCATGCTCATACACACATCTTTTAATAACACTACAAATCACTATCAATATACCTGTTCAAACACAGGTGTCATTCAAAAATAGGGTACTCTACGATATTTCAAATGTGAAAGTTTATAATGATGAATTAATATATAAGAATGAGTGAGTATGATTTTACTCTGCTCTTAGCAATATTCCAGCAATATCACAGCAGGGGACAGAAATGGGCTTCACCCATTTTGCCCATGTGAGGAATCGAACCCATGTGTTGGGCATGACAAGGGAATCTTTAACTACTAGGCTACCCGACCGTCCCTAATGTATAGGAAACTTGTTGAAGAAGTTGGAAGTTTAAGGGAAATGCTAAGGTAATAATCCGTTATATTTCAGATTAGAAAAATACAGTATCAAAATCAAGTCATTGTTTTGAATATGGCTGTGAATGTACACTTGTGTGACCCCCATAGCATCTCCTCAAACAACTACATCGGAGGAAGTACCAGTTTAGGTGTTTTCTCTGAGAGACTGCTTCCTCCTTATACACCTCAATACAAGTGAGGCGAGAGATGGCGCTGTCATGCCACCGTCAGCCACAGCCTCAGAAATTTGTTTTTTAAGACTAGTCCAGAGGACCGATGTAAGCCTTATTTCAGTAGTCCTCAGAGTTTTGGCTAGTCCTGCTTGAAGGAAACAATATGTTTTCTCTGTTTACAGTTTCCGGCAGTTTTATTCATTACCAGATTGTAGCGAAATTGAAACATTGAGCTCAAATGCTATTAGTTATTGAGGACTACCAACTTTGGATTTTTACTTATCTTCAATACAGTCTCCGACTAGCAGACTAGCATGGATTTCAAGGGCTGTAGTCTATATGTTATCTGTAGCACCTCAGTGGAGTTGACGGGGTCACTGTGACCTGACCCCGTGACTCCACTGTCAGCTGAGCGAGGTCAGCTGGTGATACATGGACTTACAAATCAAGTCTTGGTTAAAAAAATGCCAGATTTTATCATTGTGTTTTGAGTGTTTTGATAATTCGAGCTCTAAAGCTCAAAACATGCATTCATATAGATTACTTGTATCAAAATCAATTATTGTACAGTGATATCTTATTAATCTGGATGTAGCTTTCTTAGTGAAGTTGCGCTAGAAACCTATGATTGTTGGTTCGAATTCCGGTTCGCACCGATTATGTTTCTAGGTTTGTCAGCACCATACCAATGCTCGTGGGTTTCACCCAAGTAGTAAACATCTGAGACCAGCATCACTTCGGGCTTTCCACCCACATTAAGCTGACACACCGTGATATAACTGGAATACTGGTAAAAGCGGCGTTAAACCCAACTCACTCACTCACTCACTCACTCACTCACTCACTCACTCACTCACTTAGTGAAGTTGTCTAGGATAATGCATTATGGGTAAGACAGTTGTGCTGTGGGTTACACATAGACAATCACGTTCACACTGTCCTGGAGGGAATATTTTCCACACTGACAAAGTTTCAGTGTATACATGTGATACCCAGTGGAAGTCTTAAAAAAAATGCAACAAAACTTAAAGTTAATGGTCTGTTTTATAATTGAAACTCAAATTTACACCATATTTAAATTAACCCACGATTTCGGAAACTAAACCACGATTTGTCCTTATTTGCCAATGTTTTATTCCTTATTTGCCAATGTTTTATTCCTTATTTGCCAATGTTTTATTCCTTATTTACCAATGTTTTAGTCCTTATTTGACTATGTTTTAGTCCTTATTTGACAATGTTTAGTCCTTATTTGACAATGTTTAGTCCTTATTTGACAATGTTTAGTCCTTATTTGACAATGTTTTAGTCCTTATTTGACTATGTTTTAGTCCTTATTTGACAATGTTTAGTCCTTATTTGACAATGTTTAGACCTTATTTGACAATGTTTTAGTCCTTATTTGACAATGTTTAGTCCTTATTTGCCAATGTTTTAGTCCTTATTTGCCAATGTTTTAGTCCTTATTTGCCAATGTTTAGTCCTTATTTGCCAATGTTTTAGTCCTTATTTACCAATGTTTTAGTCCTTATTTACCAATGTTTTAGTCCTTATTTGCCAATGTTTAGTCCTTATTTGCCAATGTTTTAGTCCTTATTTGACAATGTTTTAGTCCTTATTTGCCAATGTTTTAGTCCTTATTTGACAATGTTTTAGTCCTTATTTGCCAATGTTTTAGTCCTTATTTGACAATGTTTAGTCCTTATTTGACAATGTTTTAGTCCTTATTTGCCAATGTTTTAGTCCTTATTTACCAATGTTTTAGTCCTTATTTGCCAATGTTTTAGTCCTTATTTGCCAATGTTTAGTCCTTATTTGCCAATGTTTTAGTCCTTATTTACCAATGTTTAAGTCCTTATTTGCCAATGTTTTAGTCCTTATTTGACTATTTTTTATTCCTTATTTGACAATGGTTTAGTCCTTATTTGCCAATGTTTTATTCCTTATTTGCCAATGTTTAGTCCTTATTTGCCAATGTTTTAGTCCTTATTTACCAATGTTTTAGTCCTTATTTGCCAATGTTTTAGTCCTTATTTGACAATGTTTTAGTCCTTATTTACCAATGTTTTAGTCCTTATTTGACAATGTTTTAGTCCTTATTTGACAATGTTTTAGTCCTTATTTGACAATGTTTTAGTCCTTATTTGACAATGTTTTAGTCCTTATTTGACAATGTTTTAGTCCTTATTTGACAATGTTTTAGTCCTTATTTACCAATGTTTTAGTCCTTATTTGCCAATGTTTTAGTCCTTATTTGCCAATGTTTTAGTCCTTATTTACCAATGTTTAAGTCCTTATTTGCTAATGTTTTAGTCCTTATTTGACTATGTTTTAGTCCTTATTTGACAATGGTTTAGTCCTTATTTGCCAATGTTTTATTCCTTATTTGCCAATGTTTAGTCCTTATTTGCCAATGTTTTAGTCCTTATTTACCAATGTTTTAGTCCTTATTTGCCAATGTTTTAGTCCTTATTTACCAATGTTTTAGTCCTTATTTGCCAATGTTTTAGTCCTTATTTGCCAATGTTTAGTCCTTATTTGCCAATGTTTTAGTCCTTATTTACCAATGTTTAAGTCCTTATTTGCCAATGTTTTAGTCCTTATTTGACTATGTTTTAGTCCTTATTTGACAATGGTTTAGTCCTTATTTGCCAATGTTTTATTCCTTATTTGCCAATGTTTAGTCCTTATTTGCCAATGTTTTAGTCCTTATTTACCAATGTTTTAGTCCTTATTTGCCAATGTTTTAGTCCTTATTTACCAATGTTTTAGTCCTTATTTACCAATGTTTTAGTCCTTATTTACCAATGTTTAAGTCCTTATTTGCCAATGTTTTAGTCCTTATTTGCCAATGTTTTAGTCCTTATTTACCAATGTTTAAGTCCTTATTTGCCAATGTTTTAGTCCTTATTTGCCAATGTTTTAGTCCTTATTTACCAATGTTTTAGTCCTTATTTGCCAATGTTTTAGTCCTTATTTACCAATGTTTAAGTCCTTATTTGACAATGTTTAGTCCTTATTTGACAATGTTTTAGTCCTTATTTGCCAATGTTTTAGTCCTTATTTGCCAATGTTTTAGTCCTTATTTACCAATGTTTTAGTCCTTATTTGCCAATGTTTTAGTCCTTATTTGACTATGTTTTAGTCCTTATTTGACAATGTTTAGTCCTTATTTGACAATGTTTTAGTCATTATTTGACAATGTTTTAGTCCTTATTTGACAATGTTTAGTCCTTATTTAACAATGTTTAGTCCTTATTTGACAATGTTTAGTCCTTATTTGACAATGTTTTAGTCCTTATTTGAAAATGTTTAGTCCTTTTTTGACAATGTTTAGTCCTTTTTTGACAATGTTTAGTCCTTATTTGCCAATGTTTTAGTCCTTATTTACCAATGTTTTAGTCCTTATTTGACAATGTTTTAGTCCTTATTTGACAATGTTTAGTCCTTATTTGACAATGTTTAGTCCTTATTTGCCAATGTTTTAGTCCTTATTTACCAATGTTTTAGTCCTTATTTGACAATGTTTTAGTCCTTATTTGACAATGTCAAGTCCTTATTTGACAATGTTTTAGTCCTTATTTGACAATGTTTTAGTCCTTATTTGACTATGAAAACCCCTTATTTTGTTTTATTAAAGTCCTCTTTTGACTTGATAAATACTACAATTGTGCCCCGATTTGACACTGTCAGAGGCAGCCACCAGCAACGTAGCTGCTCTCTACCAAAGCATGTCCATGAAGTGACAAGCCTAGGGACAGAGTTCCCCTCCTCGCACACCTGCACATGCCACCCGTGCTCCTGGCCAGAACACGACACCTTAACGTGGTGCGTTCACGCGAATGTTTTTTAATGATTTGGCATCCTTCTGTTCAATATGTATATCTATATGTAAGTTTGACTTAACTAGCACCAATCCTTTCCAAACATTTTAATAAAAATATTTTTAGATTTGATGCACCGTTTTAATAACAGAAATTTACCCTGCCAGAGACATGTTTCTTCACTGAATTAATTATACTACTTAAAATAGTGAAGGACCCTTTGACTCTTTCAAATTCATACAGTTAATGGCTGACAGGTTCATGATTGTGTAAATAGGAAAGAACCAAGTTGTCCTTAACTTCACTGGATTGTCTGGTCCAGACTCGATTATTTACAGACTGCCATCATATTGCTGGAATATTGCTGAATGCAGCGTTAAACAACAAACAATAATATTTATAACTAAGGTTTACAGCCTCATCCACTTTTTGGGTTCTGTTGTCAGTGACATACACCTCTACAAACTTTTATTACTACTTTATTAACATACCTGGGAAATGTTTATTTCCAATTTGGGAGTTTGTACTGACATTTGCTTGTCTTGACACCGAATATCAGCCTCTGGTCATGTTTAGATAAACTGCTGCATGTAGGTGGAAGTTATTGACTTGACACATGATGTCATTACCATAAACATGACTGTCACTTCTTCCTATACAGGTATTTGTCTTCACAGTTGTTCATGTGTTTGTGTGGCTGTTATTTCACCGATGACGTACATTGCAATGTGATTAACACTCACTCGCAGGAATATTGTGAGTGACGGCAGTATAACCAGTGATATTGACCTGTTGTCATGGCAACTTACTCTCAGGATCTCCATATATAGTAACATCATGACAATCTATTGCCTGTGTAACCTTGTCTCCTCTGTGTCAAGTTGATATGTGGTACTTGTTTGGTTGACTGTATGTAGACAAGTTAATGTTGTCTGTCAGTATATGGCAACATATGTTTAACATGTCATACAGAATTCTGGATATGGTATCACATGTTTTTAATAAAGAGGAAATGATTTTTATATGAATTCATTACCTTAGTCATTCAGTTGATGGCATGTTAACAGTTGATGTCATGTTAGCAGTTGATGTCGTGTTAACAATTGATGACATGTTATCAGTTGATGTTGTGTTAACAGTTGATGTCATGTTAACAGTTGATGTGTTAACAGTTGATGTCATGTTAACAGTTGATGTTGTGTTAACAGTTGATGTCATGTTAACAGTTGATGTTGTGTTAACAGTTGATGTCATGTTAACAGTTGATATCATGTTAACAGTTGATGTCATGTTAACAGTTGATGTCATGTTAACAGTTGATGTCGTGTTAACAGGTGGGCTTTATTTTATAAACAACATTAAGTACAAAAATGTTTTTGATCCAGATTATTTCAAATTTAAATGTTTAAAACTATATTCCACGACAGTATTAAATGTACTGCTTCAAGACAACTGTGGGTTTTGATTGGTAGGAAACTTGACAAGGATATTCTTCAGGGCTGATATATACTACTCAAAAGAAGTTAAAGAACACCTGATTCTTTTATATTTCTATAGTTAATATACATCATTGAACCATGGATGTAGCAGCTTTGTGGGGTCTAGCTGGTAATGGTTTGGTCAAAATTGGTTATATGTTTAAAGTTCTTATTTTCTGAACTTCAGAAGTTTTTAAAAAGGATTTATAACTTTACTAAGTATTCATTGGACATGCAATTTGATGAAATTAAAGTTATCTTTGTAAGTCTGAAGCAGTTATTATAGCCTGACTTGGGATGTATTTCATCATATCTAGATTTGTCTGGACACTAGAGCCGGACGTCCATGTTGTTTGTCACAGTCCCTGTGTGGGTGGGTGTTGACAGGTTGTGCTTCACTCTACTTGTCATACTCCACAGGGAGCCTGGTTTACAGGTGTTGTCAATATGAAATGTAGTGACACTTCCCGGTCTAATTGACCTAGACAGCCTTGTGAGTATTATTATTGTAAACAGTGTTCGAAATTATGGGGGGTCCTTGAAGTTGGCTAGTATTTGTAGTGTTTACAGTCAGAGTTATGACAACGTCACCATTACGCTCAGGCTGAATTTTGAATATACAACCTATGAATATATACCCGGGTACTATTGTTTGTCCTGGCTAATTTAATAAATGATGTAATGAATAGTTGATTAAAAGAACAGTGAGTTATTCAACATGCTGAAATGAGGGCTGATCTGTTGAATCCTATCTAGCATTGTTTATTACCCATAGGGTTAGAAATAACTGAGTTCCTAAACATTGTATGTGGTGCACCAGTGTAAATATCACTTCACAGGAACCAGGGTATTGTTGCAGTAATCCAGGTGGCATTGTTTATCTGGGTGGCATTGTTGACGTCATTCAGATCTCATTGTAACGTGAGGCTAGAAACAAGGTCATAGCTGAATATCATTGAAGTCATTTGGAAATAGGGGTTATCTAAGATGGCGGTCGTGTCATAATCTGTGCTATTTCTAAAGATGTGATCAAAAGGATCAAGAAATAATTGGTAATGATGAAAGTGTTACACACGCATGTGTGTCATTCTGGTTTTACGAAACTCGTGTAAGAATTCATGTATTACCCTTGCCCTCGCTCCATTGATAATCTCTGTCTATGAAGCTCCACCTACAACAAAAACTTATGTTTATGAAATCTGTTATTCCATTATTCTTGTTGATATCCTTTGACAAACAGTTTATTGTGATACATACTTGGAAAAGTTCATCACTGGCAGATATGTAATAACAATTTCTACGAGTTAGACCCTGATGTTTACCAGGAAAATCAGTATCCCAAAAGCCGACATTTTGTAATGTAACAATTCCTAAAAAAACAGAATGGATAAAATAAGTTTCCTGTGCACGCTTAGAAATACTATCATTTATTGGCCAACCACTCGATATTCTGAGGGGCATTCGGGATTTTTTCGGAAAAAATAATACATTCCTGTAAATGCCAAAAACAAAATTGTCCTCAGGTTTTGCAGACATTAATCCATTGTTTCCTTTACGTGCGGGATGTTCTGAAACGTTTGTCTTTCAAGGGGTCGTCTATGGTGCTTCAATGCGCTGAGCAAAGTTGTGTCCCTTGGGTACGCCAGGAACCTATGATCTTGGGTACGAATCTTAGTTTGCCCTGATTATGTTTCCAGGTTTGTCAGAACTAAACCTGTGCATGTGGGTTTCACCGAAGTGGTAAACATCACTTCGGGCTTTCCTCCCACATCAAGCTGACACACCGGGATATAAACGGGATCCAAAGGGCATACCGGTACTTAGACATCGTGATGAGGGCCCTGTGGCACAAACACTCACTGCTGTTTCTTGATTGTTTCAGTGAGTATAGCAGAGGTGGAGAGACTGTGGAAGAGGTTTCAGCAGCTGGGATGTACTGTCGATGGGATACTGACAGAGGACAAGCTGAGGGCATCACAGCTACAGTCAGATGCCTTCATCAGGAATGTAAGGGCCAGTGCCTTTCTATTAGTGTGTTGATTTTAAAAATGTAAATGAAAAAACTGGCTGCAGTCATAGTAAAACATAATATCAGTGTTTGCAAAAATCTTTGAGTTTGAGTTCTTTAATTTGCTATGAAATTGAACTTGTCCTTTTCTCCCAATTTTACTCCCAGTGTATGTGCCATTATAAACTTAGCATACCAGACGGAAATCAGTTTTACTTGACTCACACTTCAAACTAGTGGCAAAAGTCACAGGTGTATGTGAAACTTACATGCCTTACCTCACTGTATTGAACATTTGATCATAAATTGTCAGATTTACGAAGGAAATAAATTCTCATACATGTTATTTGTTACCTCCTGTTATGTCAGCCATAAAGCCATCATGGCTATTGACTAAAAATAGATTCAAAGGCATTGATAGTGATAAAACCCTTTTCAACCAACAATAAAGGAGTCTCAACTCAAAACCAGCCTGTAACCAGCATGCCACAGTTGTTGCGTGCACAGGTGGCACAGTTGTCTAAGGTACTGCAATTCACTGTGCAGAGTTGCCTCCCTTGGGCACTCCAGAAACCTATGATAATGGGTTTGAATCCTGGTTCGCCCCGATTATGTTTCTAGGTTTGTCAGCACCATACCCAGGCTCGTGGGTTTCACTGAAGTGGTAAACGTCCGAGACCTGCATCACTTTAGGGATTCCTCCCACATTAAGCTGACACGCCGCGATATAACTGGAATACTGTTCAAGTGGCGTTAATCCAAACTCACTCACTCACTCCTAGCAAAATACTGGTTTTGGGTGGTATTAGTCATATGACAAAACAACAAAATGACTGCAACTGTTTAGATACCAAACAACGGTCTGTAGAAACTGTAAACATTTTATGCACTTTTTGTCATTTTGTTGCCCTACTTGACACAGGCTTGTGGTTAAAGCTGAACTCAAACCAACCCTCGGTTTAATTCCACTCATGTGTGAAGCATATGTTTTGTGTAGCCAGACAGGATATTGCTGGAAATGGTTAAAAGCGAAATTACTCGTAGCTCATTCAGTCAGTGATTGAAACAGTTAATCTATGTAAACTACAAAAGTATATACCCTATATCACCTTCTGAGTTTTTGTTACCTTGAAAAAGGGGGATGTGGAAGAGATTTTTGATAAAAATGCTGATGCTGATAAATTACAACTTACCAAGTCTCCGAGTTAGACCAGCCGATCCATTTACAGGCTGCTGAGGCTGGAATATTTCTGAGTGAGGTGTTTAACAACAAACAATCGGAAGCTTCGTCATAGGTTATGATCGTTTCTGTCCCATGTCAGATCCTGAAACAGTTCAAAGCTGGGGATGGAACAATTTCATTCGAGACTTTTCTCCGAGCGCTGAAGTGGGCAGAGATGCAGGATAATCGCACCAAGGCCAGAGGTGAGTGTCATCATGCTGCCAGTGTCATAGCACTGTTGTTGACGATATTTGAGTCACATGCATAGTTTACATGAATATATGTTTGTAATGTGACATTAATCTAAATGACTTGATATATCATTACTGTCTGACAATCAGACTGGGAATCCCTTCATGTGTCATTGTTAAATATCCCAATCTAAGCACTTCAAAGTACAGACACCTATGTCAGTATAACATACTGACAGACATAACAAATTTATTTTTGGTCCCAGCCATTTGCTGTATACATGTATATGCTTATAACGAACTACGGTTATAACAAACTAAAATTTGTGGTCCCTCTGAGTTCGTTATAACGAAGTCATGCCATGATTAACTATGAAAGAATCAGGTGTTCTTTTACTTCTTTTGAGTACTATATATTCTGTGTTCCTTAAAAGGACTGTAATATCAAGTATAAATAATAACTCTATGGCCGTAATATTTCTCACATACGATCATTTATTTTGACTGCCGGTAGTATCTTGTCAAACTTCCTGATCTGATGATTGTGATGTGTACTATCTGAATTCTTGTTACAGCAATCTACAGCCTGCTCAACAATGGCAACCCTCTCAACAAGGATATATTGTCTCGCATCATGAGACGAGTTTATCCCGAAGATAACTCAGTAAGGTGCTTCTCGGATTGTATAGACAGTTACAGTCATACAACCTTCCCGAGGCAAGCGTGTCCACTAACCTTTTTATCAAAGACTAGTTTCTACCCTTGCCACATCAAGGCCATTTTTCTTGGTAGATCAAGAATCCAATCAGATCGTTGTTCTTATCTTGTATAGCTTCACAAAGATGGCAAATACCATAGGCGATGACCGAGTCAGTCAGATAACAAAAAATAATTCACGATTTCATCCCTGACATAGGCAATCGTTCTGGGGTTTAAAGATGTAAAGTACATATTCGTGTCAAGAAAGACAGGCAGCGGTAAATCACTCTCATACAAAGGTGTAGCAGTCGTGGATGTTGATGTTGTGAAACATTCTCTGATTGGACTATTGATATGAGCTGTCCAATCATATTTAGCACAGGAAAGTGGGCTTGATGTGGCAAGGGTGGAAACTAGACTTCAATATAAATGCTAGTCAACGCTCTTGCCTCGGGAAGATGCAGTCATAGTTGAATGTGGAATCTGTTATTCAGTGGATTTAATATGCCGTGCTCATATCTTGCTCTTCTCCGGAAAATAAGGGAAATGTTCTAAAAAAGCTTGAAAACACCTTTAATGTAACAATACCTTGAAAACATCTTTAATGTAACAATACCTTGAAAACACCTTTAATGTAACAATACCTTGAAAACACCTTAAACTAAGTTGATAGCAATTAAGTGTTTTGTTTAACTTCATTGTGAATGTCTGGCTTGCAGGATGATATACAGAGAGTGAGCAGCATGTTTTTCAAACAAATGGATCCACAAGGAAGAGGTACAATTTTTTCTGAAATAATTTGAGTGTTTTAGTAACAACAGAGTGAAAACAACTCAAAGTTGTGTACTACACTAAACATTCTTACTCTTACAACATTTACATATCTGTTAATATGTCATTTCTTTACTCGACCAAGGGGAGATAATTTGGGGTTTTGACAGAGTTGTGTCCCTTATGCTATCATTGCATGCATGCAAATGTTTCCTATTTCCTCAACCCAGTGGTGAATAGAGATGCATTATGTCGTGGTCTGTTTCAAGGGATGATCAACGAGGATCAGTTTGTGGAGGGGGTGATGAAGCTGCCCCCGTCGATGCTGGAAACCGTCCTCGCCTTCAACATCCTGCCCCAGGACATGAGGGAGAGGGTCCACAGAAATCTGCCAGAGGTGGGATCAGAGCATTGTTATTAGTGTTTGGTAGGGCTGGGACGGGTAACTCGGGTACTCAGGTTGGGTTGTTCCTGAGTAGGACCCGGATACCCACAGGACTACCCGGACCCGTTGTTAGTCACTTGATATAGTGTTTAATGACAAAAATTATCTAGAGTGACTGAGTGAGTATGGTTGTATGCAACAGCAGAAATGAAGGGAAATGTAACAGAATGTACAAAATCCTGCCACCTCACTGAAGCTAACCTGGACATGTATTCAACAAATGCAACCATTTGAGGAGTAAGTGAATGGGTATGGTTTTAGGCAACTTTAAGCAATATTCCAGCAATATCACGGCGGGGACACCAGAAATGGGCTTCACACATTGTACCCATGTAGGGAATCAAACCCAGGTCTTCGGCGTGATGAGTGAACACTTTAACCACAAGGCTACCCGACTGCCCCTTAAATTATCTAGAACTTCCACGGTTACACTACAAGTGACTAATGTTCGAATTTCTTTCTGACTATGCACGCATTTCTTCTGACTCTATATGTTTGAATAGAGGTAAAACATCAGTCAACTTCAGTGTATGCATGACCAGATCGTTTTATGAGAGTATCTAAATACATTTTGGTAGGGCTACAGTCAAACTATTCCCAATCAGACATTTGTACTTATCTCTTGAGACCAACAGCGGGTACCCGGGTAGGGTCAGGTAATAGTGGGGCGGGAACCCGGGGTAGTAAATTTGGACTCGTGTTTGGCAATAAAAAAGTGATGTTGTCGTTATTTTGTAAGAATGTAGACCACCGGCCATTCACAGCATACAATTTGTCCACCAACTGTCACAGTAATAACATGGGTGTACACAGCATACAATTTGTCCACCAACTGTCACAGTAATAACATGGGTGTACACAGCATACAATTTGTCCACCAACTGTCACAGTAATAACATGGGTGTACACAGCATACAATTTGTCCACCAACTGTCACAGTAATAACATGGGTGTACACAGCATACAATTTGTCCACCAACTGGCACAGTAATAACATGGGTGTACACAGCATACAATTCGTCCACCAACTGTCACAGTAATAACATGTGTGTACACAGTATACAATTTGTCCACCAACTGGCACAGTAATAACATGGGTGTACACAGCATACAATTTGTCCACCAACTGTCACAGTAATAACATGGGTGTACACAGCATACAATTTGTCCACCAACTGGCACAGTAATAACATGGGTGTACACAGCATACAATTTGTCCACCAACTGTCACAGTAATAACATGGGTGTACACAGCATACAATTTGTCCACCAACTGGCACAGTAATAACATGGGTGTACACAGCATACAATTTGTCCACCAACTGGCACAGTAATAACATGGGTGTACACAGCATACAATTTGTCCACCAACTGTCACAGTAATAACATGAGTGCACAGAACAAGTTTATGGCTTAAAAAAATAAAAGAATTGGTTCTCAGGCAGTAAAAAAATATAGTGCAGGCTGGCGGTTTGTTGTTTTTTGCTTGTTCAAACTTGTATGTAACGAAATATACATTTGTGTACCATCAACCTGGGAAAAGGCCTTCCTACATAAACAAGCACACAAACTCCTGATGCCGCCATGACCATACCACGAGATGCGCAGTAAAGCCGTTTGCTGTATTGGTTTGCATTGTTTTTAAGTATTAGGATTTTTTTGATTTTTTTTTTAAAATAAAAATAAAATGTGTGGCAGACTTGATGATGATGCAGGCGGTGCCTGATAACCAGGACTACTACTATTAATTTTTTTAGCCTAGGAAATACAGCACACCGCTGATCTGAGTACCACATACAGCTGGAATATTCATACATACCGGGGTATATATCATACTATAGTAATCACATACAGCTAGAGTATTCATACATATATATCATACTATAGTAATCAAAGATGTTACCAATATTTGTTATTGTTGAGAGAGAACAAGGTCAGGATGATGCAATGTTTCATAACCTAATAATTGTAGTCACCTCTACATGCCTGCTCCTTATTATTGTTAAAATAAACCTAAACGTTTCCATGTGTTAAATATGTGTAGAGATTCTGAGGCTGTGCATATGCCTCAATGGGGCTTCCGATGAGACAAGGTCTCAAGCATACCTTGCATGTGTGAAGAGCTGACGATGGACAGGTGACATGGCAGATTGTGTGTCGTCATGACCAGTCACTGGTTTGCCTGGTCCAGACTTGACGACCTGCAGCCCTCTGTGATGTAGCTGGAATACTGCTGACTGTCGTCACATGGTGGGGAGAGGTCCCAGCTGTTGATACGAATGGTACTACAGACATGGAACCAGGACAGAGTGTGTGTGGTATCTCGGTTGAAACTAACATTATTTGTGACCCACCCGGAGAAAAGGGACCTTATGGTTGCTAGGATACAATTTTGCTGTGATGTCATAAAGATGTCTGATATCAACTTACTTCAGTAAAGATCACCATTTGTGTAGACTGTACAAAAATATCTTATTTTTCTCTGGTTAGTTCATAATGTTATAGAAACATTTTTTCAAAACCTTTCAGCATACATATCTACTTTCAATTCATCAGACATTATGTTTAAAAACCGCAATTATTGCATTATCAGTTATGAGTCAATAAATTGGTTTTAAATGTTTGATGTCATGTATCTCTGTAATAAACATGAGATTAAGCTTGTATTTTTGTGTGCCAACAATACCGGAGTTTAAAATATGATGAAAAGTCACTCACACACATGCGTGCGCACGCACACACACAAACACACACACACACACACACACACACACACACACACACACACACACACACACACACACACACACACACACACACACAACCACACAACCACACAACCACACACACACCACACACCACACACACACACACACACACAGACACCACACACACAACCACACAACCACACAACCACACACAACCACACACACAACCACAACCACACCACACCACACCACACACACAGACACCACACACACACACACACACACACACACACAGAGTTTTATCTTTAGTGATTGAAATACTCGTGTGGAAAGTAAAATAAATTGATCATACCACCCTACCTTCCCACAGACACCCAAACACATCCAAACCTTTGTTTTATATTAATTGTTTCCCAAAGTCACATGGATTGTGAGGTGAATGTGTTTTCTGTTGTACAGTTCAGCAGTCGAGATGTAAGTCGGCAAGCTGGCTTCACCCCTGGCAACCCGCCCCCAACATATCGACCAACCACCATCAGTCCTCAAGGTCGTATGACAGTGAGGCAGGTGCCGTCCGATGCCATCTTAATGGAAATTGCGGAGAAGATTCACAGACGAGACTGGGACTTACTGGCCAATAGACTCGGTTTCCTCACGGAGGACATCGACGGCTTCAGAGAAGTGTATGCAGACAACTCCCAGCTGCAGGTGATTGTTTGTGTTGCCCTGTTGTTAATGTATGCAACTGGTCATCTGTCTGTGGATGGACGAATACATGATATCAGCTGGGAATTAGTTGGGGATTATCTGATCATACATTTTTGGCAATTGCAGAAATATGGTTTCATATTGTTTGTTTGTTGTTTAATACCGCACTCAGCAATATTCCAGCTATATGATAGCAATCTGTAAATAATCAAGTCTGGACCAGACAATCCAGTGATTGACATCATGAGCATTGATCAACACAATTAGGATACAATGACATGCATCAGACAAGTCAGCGAGGCAGACCACCCAATCCCGTTAGTCACCTTTTACGGCAAGCATTGTCACCTTTTACGGCAAGCCTGGGTTGCTGAAGACCTATTCTAGCCCGGATCTTCCCAGGTCTGTTGTTTTATAAAGCCAAGGTATAATGGGAGACAACTGAAAATATACTTGACCACCACATCAGTCTGGTGTGAGAGTTCTTGAGCAGTCAGTGGAAACTTGTTTGATGTGGTGGAAATGGAAGATATAGTTAGGACATAAACATACTGTGTTTTCAATGCAGAGCTAGGTTACATGTAGATTTAACCATTTAACAATTTTAGCCATTCAAAGGTCGCTCATTGTGATGCAAAAGATATGACGTAACAGTCATATATAGAAAGAGCCAAATAGCAAGCTCTCTGTTGTCCTCAAATCTTGGAATACATTCTCTTTGCTATTTTCTATTATGATTTCTGCACAAAATGTATTGCCAGAGGTCCTTTGAAAATTGAGTAGCCACAACTTTGCATTTTGTTGCCTATAATTGTAAATATAATTATTTATGTATGCCTACCAACACTTACTGTTAAAGAAGCACTATGCGAAAAATATTAACTTCTGCACTGAAGTTGCCATCAAATCGTCTGTTTCAATCACTGGGGGTGTATTGTGATTTGATACCTCTGATTGACAAATCAAAATTGAGTATTTTTCAAATTCACCGTACATTTGTATTGCTCCTCCATGGTGGTGGGTGGGTATTGTGTTCCTGTTTTATATAAGAACATTAACCCTTAAAGTGGTGTTTTATTCTGTGGCCAGATGAACAGTTTCGATCCTAACTTGACTTGGCAGTGTTTACTTAATTCTCAAAGTGCCCCTTTAAGTGTGTTTTTCTTGTGGCCAGGTGTACACAATGTTGAAGGACTGGAAGATGAGGGAGGGTATGAATGCTCGGGCGGACCTACTGGAGACCGCTCTCAGACAGGCCAACATGGTCGACGCCTCTCTCATCCTGTCTCCCTGACGTCTCATCCCTACTGATGCATGTTTGGGACATTTTAATTTCTTACTCATACATGTACTTTTAGGTGCTGTCACATTGGCTGAAAGGCAATCAGGGAGATCAATATACTTTGAAATTACCGTTAGTTACCGTTTTCTCATGCCCGAAAGTTTGGCTTCCCTGCATTCGTCCACCATCCGCAGTCCATCACATCGGGGGATCCAGAGGGGGTCCAGGAGTTCTGAACCCCACCCCCCCCCCCCTGTTTGAAAACCATTGTAGTAGGTTGTAGGTAGTAAAATTGACTGAGAGAGAGTTTTGATATTTTGGACCCCACCCTTTAATCAACCCTGGATCCGCCCTTGCATCAACTGCTGTGTGTCGAATGGTTCATGAACAATCCTGTGTAACGGCTGGGCAGATGAATCTGAAGTTTAGCATGGTTCTTCTTACCAATGGTGACACCAACCTATGTTTCAGATCATTGACAGAATGTTTCAGATCAAGTTATTTATATTTTTAATTTGAAAAAATGTTTAGAATCTATGCATGTTATTAAATATTGCGTCTATATGAAGCTGAAACTTGGATTGCCTCTGCCTACTTATGTCGATTGCTTTCGTTTGTGACTAGACTCATTATTTGTGCATTTGACTATACTTCTTATGGGGCTCCGGGGTAGCCTAGTGGTTAAAGTGTTGTCTTGTGACGCAAATGTTCAGATTTTGATTACCACATGTGTACAATGTTTGAACCGTACACTTGGTGTCCCCGGCCATGACATTGGCTGAATAGCAGCGAAAAGGTGTTAAACCAAATTCACTCACTCACTCTAAATCAGACATAATGCAGTACTGACTTTTCCCTTCACACTGGCCGCTGTCCTCTTCTTTAACAACTCTGCCACCCCACTGCCTAAAGGAGCTGTCAAATATTCATAATTGCTGAACAAAATATAGCATTTTGCTTTTGGGAATTTACAAAACAATATAATGAAAACATCAATGCCAGAGAATAACCAGTCTTGATTATCTGCCGAAACAGGTTCCACTGGGCAAAATAGCAGTGTTGTATGAAGGGATCACTGAAAATCAGTGATGACACCAGGTGTTCATGAAAAGTGTAAACATGTCCTGCCCTACAAATGTGTCATTCAACGCTTTAAATGATACTAGACCTCAGAATACTACTTCCTCAGGGGCAGTCG